>NC_045956.1:165482047-165751299 GCF_010909765.2 Amblyraja radiata
TTTAACGTGCAGTCTTACCCTTGTAAGTGTACAAGAATGCATAACTTTGCTACCAATTGACATGTCTTCTACGCACCTTACTTGACAGTGCATTCATTGGCATCTCTTTGTATACTGCTGTTTGGCTGTTTCCTGCTTTTGGATTGGATTGGATTGGATTCAATTTATTGTCATTATCTCATAAGAGACAACGAAATGGATTTTCCTTACAGTCAAGTAACATTAAAATAAATAATAAATAAAACATGTTAAAAAAAAGCACAAACCAAGAAGTCCACGACCCACCATAACCCCACAGTGGCACCAAAGTTGAGGAAGGTACCATAGTCCAGCCAGCCTCCCCGCCGGTCTTCCCAGATGTTCACCCATGGTCGGGGCTTCCCGAGCACCAGCAGTCACCGCCACGGGCGGCCCGATCCTCAGGCCCTCACGCCGGGATGATGGAACACCGACGCCGAACCTTGACGGAGAACATTCTCAGTGGCCCGGACCTCCAGATCAGTCACCTCCCACCGGAGTCCGCGGCTCCCGAAGTCCACAGGCCGAGCCGGGCGGAGTCGCAGGACTCCGCGATGTTAGTCAGCGCCGCCCGCGTTGGGAGCTCCGCGAACCACAGCTCCGCGAGGTCGGTGCAGCAGGCCCAGCACCCGGGGCTCCAAACGGCGATCCCCAGTAAGTCATCGCCCACTCCGCGATGTATCCAACGCTGTGCCGCTGCTGCTACTGGAGCTCTGGTCGGTCCCGGCAGGATAGGCCACGCCAATCCAGTAGGTAGGCCACTGGGGGGGGGAGGGGGGGGGCGAGAACGCGACTCGAATAATAGTCGCATCCTCTCCAGGAAGCGACTGAAGGACGGTATCCCCCTTACCGTACCCTCTTCCCCCTCATAAAGACATTAAAAAAAACACAAAAAACATTCTTCAAACATAACAAAAAAACAAAAAGATACCGGACTAAAGGCGGAGGCAGCTAGTAACAGCGCCACCGGATGTCCGAACCAGATGATGATGTAGAGCCATTTTGCACCAGATTTTAGCACCACATGATGATGTAGAGCAATTTTGGAAGCCTCCCTCTCCCTCGCGCTCTCTCTCCCTCCTTCCTCTCTCTCCCTCCATCCTCTCTCCCTCCCTCCTTCCCTCTCCCTCCCTCCCTCTCCCTCCCTCCCTCTCTCCCTCCCTCCCCCTCCCTCTCTCATTCCCTTCCTCCCTCACTCCTTCTCCCACTCTCCCTCCCCATCCTCTCCCCTCTCTCTCTCCCTCTCTTCACGCCTCCCGCTCTCCTTCTCTCCACCCCTCCCTCTCTCCACCCCTCCCTCTCTCCCCCTTGAGCCCACACACCGTTCTGTAAAATCAATCCCAATGTAACTGCAATCCCACTGGTAACCTTTCACCATTAGGCTTATCCAGAATTCTACCACTGCCTGAAAAATAATCAATGGCTCAACTACCACTGAGAAAGGGAATTCCAAAGACTCATTGTTCTACGAGAATTTTCCTGAACAGTCCTGAACAGTCTGTGGTTAAAGTGAACATTGTCAGATTTTAATAAAGGCCATTTTTATACATTTTGGTTTCACCATGTTGAAATTACAGCAGTGTTTATACATAGTCCCCCCCCAGCTGCGCCCCTCCACCTGTCCAGTGGCTGTCGGTTTGCCCCCTCGGTGGATGGCATGTCATTACAAACAGTGAGTCAATCGGAGCTGGAATAGGCAATCGGTTCCACTGGAGCTGCTTGTAGTCTTCCGGCATCAAAGGCCCTGCTGGTGGAGGGTGTTGTGACTCAAACGGAGAGGTTTGGTGGCGGCAGGGGGCTGAGCGGCGGCCACCGGCGGGGACGCACACGGGGTGCCACGGGGTGCAGCGCCCGCGGCACCGGTGACACGGGCTCAACCCGGGGTACGGATGAGGCGAGGGTCTGTGCGCGGTTCTCTCGCTGTTACACCCCGCTCTCCTACTACCTGGCACCCCCGTTCCTCAGATTAAATATATTTTTACACATAAATCATGAATAAAGATAAGAATTTACATACAGTTTATGCAGTCAGCTCTCCATTCACTTTTTCTTTATAGCGATTGACCTTTGACAAATCCCATGATTCCTTGCATTTTTCGGAAAACTCACTTATTCTTCAGCAATTTGCAGTAAGGCTTTTACATGATAGTCCCTTGTGGCTGAATTCATATTTCAAGCAGTGTCCTTTCTCTAGACCAGTGGTTCCCAACGTGGGGTAATTTGATTTTTAAGGGGGGCAATTGAGCGCGACTGAGGAGGTCTGGGTCCAAATTTTCGATTTTAATTTTTTTGGATTTTCCATCAGGTAAACATATGTAGTTTATGTTTCAGATGTTATTTTGAGTAAATAATTTTTTGGGGGTAAAAAAGGGGGGGGGGGGGGGGGCATCAGGATTTTAGAGGTGATTAGGTGGGGCATGGCCAAAAAAAGGTTGGGAACCACTGCTCTAGACCTTTACTCTTGCATTTGTACCTTGCGTCTATGATTTTACTTCGGAGTCACGTGAGTGACTACGTGAAGAACCCGCTCAGCGCGCATGCGCGGCATTACGCCAGCAGTGCAACAAGCGGCGGCAGCTGGAGTCAGGCTCTCCAGCTGCAGGTTTAAAAAACGGACCGTTAGGTAAGTACACTGAAGGTGGAAACTAACGGAGAGGAGAGTTGTGTGTGTTCTTTCTATTTACAGAGATGAGTACACTGAGGAAAAATCTCTCAAAAAGAACTGCCCCCCGAACTCCACCAGAGGAGCGTTCAATCTCAGGGGGACAGCAACAGGCGGCAGGACCGCTCGTAGAGCGGTCCACCATCCCTGACACCGTGCCAAGCCCAGTCCCGCTAATGCCTGAACAGCGGACTGGGAAAAAATCTGCCAGTAAAACCAACTCATCGGACGGGGACACGTCTCCACCTAAACGGAGGAGACACAGCCGCTTGAGCCGCTTGGAACGGCTCTTGGAGCAAGTACTCCAGCGAGAAGTGCAGAAAAAGCGCTCTCGCAGAGGGAGGTCAGGCACCCCCTCCACAGTGTTCTGTACACTGCCCTCTGCTCCCTCATTACTGGAGGCTAGCATTGGTGACCACTGGTGGGCTGGTCTGCAACAGGGGTTGGCGGACGAGATCGGGAGTATGCAGGAGGTGCAGGAGCAGGAAGAGCTGCTGGGTGTGGTGGACCGCTATGTAGCAACCCCACGTGCTGGAAGACCGCTGGAACCGAAATTAACGGCCAGCATTAATCAGCTTTCAAATAAGCCCTTGCAGGAGAAGGTGCTTTCTGAGGCGATAGATCTCTACAAAACACCAGAGAACTGTGAGGCCCTCAGAGTGCTGACTGTAAACAGCCAAATCTGGGGGCACGTGGGGGCACACATGCGAAACTATGAAGTTAAGCTACAGCGGTTCCTAAGGCTCCTGACGTCGGCCATCACAGCCTTTGCTCGTTCTGTGGAAGACACGGAGATGGATACCTGCCAGCAGGATGTACTGGCATTAATGTGCAACACGCAGTACGAAATTAACAACTTCCGGCGGGAAATCATAACACCTGCCCTCAATCCCAAGTTTGCTGGGTTGTGTAAAACCCCAGCTGCAGAGACGGACGCTCTGTTATACGGGACGGACCTCAACAAAAAGTTGAAGGACATGGAAGAGGCATCAAAAACTTTCAACCTCATGAGGGCAGGCCCCGGGACGAGCAAACCAAGACTTACAATACCCAAGCGGCAGCACCCCACGGCATCCACCAGTCGACGTCCTCAATATGGGACTGGTGAAAGCTCAAGGACCGCATTTTATCCCCAAAGATCTTTTTTAGATCAGGGCCCAGAGCGGACCCCATGGAAAATGCGCCAACCCCCAACATCGCCAACACGTCAGACAAGCAAAATCTTCAGTAACATAAGGAAACAGAAGAAACGACAATAACCCTGGAGGTAGGTGGGTCTGGTTCCTGCCAGCATATAGGGATAAGGTGCGTTACTAACAGGAGGGAGATTACACTTGTTCAAAACAGCATGGGATAATGTCACGAGTGACAAGTATATACTCAACAGCATTAGTGGATATAAAATACAATTCATGTCAGAAAAATCGCGGCCAGTTCAACATTTGCCCCAAAGGGTATTTTCTCCCTCCGTCAAAGAGAAACGTGAGGGACAAGCTGAACTGGTGAGACTTATCACAAAGGGGGTCATCGAAAAGACCAAACATGAACCTTTGGAATTTGTATCGAATATATTCACTAAAACTAAAAAAGATGGTGGTTGTCGCATCATCATTGACTTAACATCACTAAACAAATTTGTTAAGTATATACATTTCAAAATGGAGACATTTGTTACTTCAGTAGGATACCAAAGGATACTTCATGGCAAGCATTGATCTTAAAGATGCTTACTATCTAGTACCCATACACAAGGATCATTGCAGATACCTAAAATGTATCTGGATGGGGCAGCTATGGCAATATAAAGCATTGCCTAATGAGCTAACTTCAGCCCCAAGATTATTTACCAAAATTATTGAAACCAGCCATGGCAATACTAAGAAAACAAAAACATATTGTCATGGCATATCTGGATGATATTCTGATAGTAGGGAAAACTATGGAATTGGCTGTGGCAGCAGTATCAGCTACAAAACAGCTCCTGGAAACTCTGGGGTTTGTCCTACATCCAGATAAATCTAAATTGAAGCCATCCACTATCATGGACTACCTGGGCTTCACAATTAACTCAGTCCATATGACTGTTACCTTGCCAAAGGCAAAAATGGTTGAATTAGCACAATCATGCAACAATCTAATGGTCAACGAGCGACCAACTATCCGACAAGTAGCAAGAATAATTGGGAAAATGGTAGCAGCATTTCCGGCTACACAATTCGGACCTTTGCACTATCAAAATTTACAAAGAGCAAAGGTACAGGCACTAAAACGACATACAGGTCATTATGGTCGTGTCATGAAGTCACCCACTGAAGCAATATCATAACTACAGTGGTGGGCAAAAAATGTTTGGCATAATTTCAACCTATTATCATCATTAACAAGTAGTAGATGGACTAACCCAGAATCATCGTTACCACTTACACTGGGCATTAATTATCTACAGATGTTGGGTGACTTTTATGGTTTAAAAGCATATGCACAAATATGCATCACTTGCATGTACGGTTACAAATAGATAATACTACGGTGGTGGCCTACATTAACCATATGGACGGCATAAAATCGGTATCATGCGACAAGTTGGTCAACACAATTTGGCAATGGTGTGTCGAAAGACATATTTGGCTATCAGTAACTTACCTGCCAGGTAAGCTAAATACAGTGGCAGACACCAGGTCACGTAAATTTAATGACAATTTAATGACAATTTAAACCCCAAATAATTTGCAAAAGTTATCATGCAATATGGCACGCCAGATATCGATTTATTTGCATCAAGGCTAAATCACCAGGTACCTACGTATGTCGCTTGGGAACCAGACCCTGAGGCAGCAGCGGTAGATGCGTTCGCGCTGGATTGGGGAAATTCTTCTTCTATGCATTTCCTCCCTTCTGCCTCATCAGTTGGGGACTACGCACAATACAAATGGACTCTGCTTCAGGTATTTTGATAGTACCCGACTGGCCTACACAGCCATGGTTCCCAAAACTCCATGACATGGTTGTTGAAACTCCGATGGTATCCCCAGTGACCCAGAGTTATTAACACCCAGTGTCGGGCACAAGCCACCCGTGCCATGAAAATCAAACTCCTGGGTTGCAGATTCTGCACAAACCACTTCTGGGACTGGGATTATCAGAACAAACCATCGACACCATGTCAGCATCCCTTCGAACATCCACTAAAAAACAGCACTTGTGCAGCATCAAGAAATGGGAGAAGTACTGCTTGGATAAAGGGACCACGTACTCAACCGCTACAGTTACCAACGTACTGGAATTCCTGGCGAACCTTCACCACGATGAAGGACTCAGCTACAGAGCCATCAACACGGCTAGAAGTGCCATGCCTGTCTATTTAAAACCAGCTCCAGGACAACAGGCCATGGGGTCCCACCCACTGGTGGTCAAACTAATGAAGGGTATTTACAACTCTAACCCCCTAGACCAAGGTACACCCATACATGGGATGTCAGTGTGGTCCTGACATACCTCAGGGGATGGCCACCAGCCAGACCCCTTAACCTGGAACAATCTATGCTCAAAACACTCATGTTGATGGCACTTGTATCTGCACAGAGGGTCCAGTCACTACACCTATTGCGACTGGACAACATGATCACAGCTCCAGACCAGATCTGTCGTTATCCAGCGACTGATCAAACAGAGCAGACCAGGAACACCTAATCCAGTCGTGGAATTCCGGGCTTACCCACCAGAACCACGGTTATGTGCCATGACCCACCTACTATCCTACATAGACACAACCAAAATATTCGAGGGAGATGAAAAGCCTTGTGGGTCAGTCATAAAAAACCTTATGGTCGGGTGACGAGCCAAACCATTGCGAGATGGCTCAAGCAGGTGCTAAAAACTGCTGGGATAAACACTAACATGTACAAATTTTATTCCACCAGGGCAGCATCCATGTCGACGGCTAAAAGAATGGACATGCCTATAGACCACATCCTGGCTACAGCCGGATGGTGGGGGGAAAGACCGTTCAGAAATGTTATAATAAGCCGTTGGCAAAACCTGTTTTATTTGCAGTAAAGATTTACGGACTGCAAATATTTAATTTAAGCCCAGGGGAGCAATTTAATTTCTTTGTTGTTATTGTTAAAAAATACCATTGTGTTTTTCTACAAACAGATTCATTGGTTGATTACGATAACACTTCCTCCCTCAAGAACTTCGGCAGTGAGTGAAATAAAACTGTTACACGGTTTGAAATCACAGAGCTTTGAAGTCTTCACGTAGTCACTCACCTGACTCCGAAGTAAAATAGTAAGATTAAACGAGAACTTACTAGTTTGAAGTTTGATCTGTATTTTATGAGGAGTTACGATGAGGGATTACGTGCCCTCCGCTCCCACCCTCATTGTATGGATCAAACTAATAACTGATGTCTCCTTTTCTTTACTATGTTTACTTCAAATAACTGTGTCTATCTGTGATTCCACACCGCTGCTTGGAAGTATGCCGCGCATGCGCGCTGAGCGGGTTCTTCACGTAATCCCTCATCGTAACTCCTCATAAAATACAGATCAAACTTCAAACTGGTAAGTTCTCGTTTAATCTTACTATTTTAGTTTCAGTTTTATGGAAAATGTAAATAATGTCACCTTTCACTTAAAACGCTCACCTTTAAAGTTGAAATAGGCAATCAATAACCTAAAGGTGTTATGCCCTTCATGCAAATGTACACAATAAATCTGGTTTTAATCAACTGTCTTTATTTTACTGGGATATAAAAATGTCCTCATCCAGCCTTTCAAACAGATATCAAGCCACACAAAACATGATTATTACTGTAGCCATGGTTGGTTTAGGAATGATTAGTTTGAACAAAACTGAACAATAAATAACCAAACGGAAAAACCTGAATTCAATAAAAATTGTAATTACTCAAATATGAGTTTCTGAACACTGATTTCCCTTGCAGCAGTTCCAGAAAAGATCAATACTTTAAGCTATGTAATTCCTTGCAAATACTTTCTGTTAATGAAAGCACACCAGGACACTGCACATTTAACAGCATCATATCTATCTTCAAGACCTGTGAAATTTGGAAACAGCAGAGCTGCAGCCCAAATATGTAATTCTTAAGAGGAGTCTTTAGCACTAATTCAGTGGCCTTGGCATGTCTTGGTGTGTAATATTAAGTCTAGCATCAGCATCTCCTCGCCATATGGTGCTGCAAATGAAATGATATCCATCTCGGCCTTGTGCAGCCATTCACTAAATTCTATTGACAGAAACAGCAGGATTTTATTACTTGTTAAAATCACGTCTTCTTCTTTTTTTTGTGGCAAAAAGAATGGAAAGTTAATTAACCCCCAAAGCACTCTAAAACATAAAACGTTGCATTTTGTAGGCATTTTATATTGTACATGTACTTTTTTCTAGTTAGGTTCTGTGATGAACAGAGGATTATCCAGTTAATATGTCTGTGAAGACATTTGCCCCATTACAATTCTGCCTGAACATGCACATAGGGCTTTCAATTAACCAAATGATTGCACTTGCAACAACACTGCATTCCCGCAGTACCTGCACTGAAATGCCAACACTGGTAATTCTTTTCACAGCAGAGGGCCGCAGGTGAGCGGATTGAAATAGGAAAACAATGCAAAAGAGTGTTTTTTTCATTGAAAGAATAAAAATAGGCAATTTTAACCAAATGGTACTATTAAAACATAGAAAATAGGTGCAGGAGTAGGCCATTCGGCCCTTCGAGCCAACACCGCCATTCAATATGATCATAGCTGATCATCCAAAATCAGTACCCCGTTCCAGCTAAACAGATGCAGAAAAACAAAGACCAGAAAGCGTACAGGTTTATGTTTGCTAAAGACATTTGTAGAGTCATACAGCATGAAAACAGGCCCTACAGCCCAACTTGCTCATGCCGACCATGATGCCCCATCTACGCTTGTCCCAGCTGCCCATGTTTGCCCCATATCCCTCTAAACCTTTCCTATCCCTTTGCCTGTCCAAATGTTTTTTAAATATTGTCATAGTTTGTGTCTCAACCACCTCCTTTGGCTGCTCATTCCATATAACCACCATCTTTTGTGTGAAAAGGTTGCCCCTCAGCTTCCTGTTAAATGTTTCCCCTATCACCTTAAACCTGGTCTTGATTCCCCTGTTCTTGGTGAAAGACAGTGCATTCATCCTACCTATTCTCTTCCTGATTTCATACAATTCTATTAGATCACCCCTCAGCTTCCTACATTACAAGGAATAAAGTCCTAGCCTGCCCAACTCAGCCCCTAATACCTCAGCCCCCCACCCCGAGTCCTGGCAGCATCTTCATAAATCTTCTCTGCACACTTTCCAGCTGAATGGCAGGGTTCAGTTGGGTGAGGTGTTAAAATGGCAGTTTTAGAACAATAAAGTATTAGAACAATATCCAGGAGAAAGGAAGCTTTGCCAAAACTTTGTACTGAGCCCCTAACATGGATGCTATGGATAGCTCAGAAGACCAGGTGTTAGGAAGGATGCCGTGACCTTAAAGAGCAAAGGACATTTGCTGGAATGGATAGAATGAAACCAGGGAAATAAATACATCAGCTGCATTAAAAAACTAGAACAAGTATGTTTGTTCTCCTTAAGAGTGAAAAGGTCAAGAGAAGATTCGAACAGGAAAGGTTTAGTGGGATACTAGACCAAGTGGGCCCCATTGGGCCCTATTCCCCAAACACAACATTCCACCACTCACCCGTTCGCCCAACGTAACCTGTTTCCACCAGTCACCCGTTCCCCCAACACAATATTCCACCACTCACCTATAGCCCCCAACTGCGCAGGCGCAGCTCATATCCCCTCATCCCCCAACATTCCTTCCCCCTCTTCTTCACCCTCCCTCACCTCTCCACTCTCCTCTTCCACTCCCTCCCTCCCCTTTCCCCAACCCTCAGTCACTCCCTCCATAACTCCTCCCTAACCCCCTAACCCGTTGGGCCCCGTACCCCCAACGCAATATTCCACCACTCAACCATAGCCCCCAACTTCGCAGGCGCGGCTCATTTCCCCTTATCCCCCTTTAATTTAAAGTTCATCAGTGGCTAACGACACAGATTTATGGTCATTAGCAAGCGTACCAGAGTCCATGTACTTTATTTTGATATGGGAGACCTGATAGAAATATATAGTGCTATGAGAGGTATAAACAGGGTGGACAATCAGAGACTTTTTCCACCAGGGTAGAATTGTAAAGATTAGACGGTATGGCTTTAAGATGAGAGGGGCAAAATTTAAATGAGGAAATGTGCAGGGCAAGTTGTTTTTTGTTTTACTCAGAGGGTGGTGGCTGCCTGGAAAGAACTGCCAGGGGTGGTGGTGGAAGCAGATACTATAGCGGCGTATAGGAGACTTTTAAATAGGCATAGGATCATGCAGGGATTGGAGGCATGTGGATCATACATAGGCAGAGATGATTGGTTTTACTTGGCATCATGTTCAGCACGAACATTGTGGGCCGAAGGGCCTGTTCATGTGCTGTACTGTTCTATTTTCAGTACACAGTAAGTAATGATCTGGAATGCATTGCGTGATCGGTTAGTGGAAGCAAGATTCAATAATGGTCTTCAATAGAAAATTGGAGAGAATAAAATGTGCAAAATTACCAGTGACACTAACTGAACAACACAGTCAAAGAGCTGGTGCTGGGGTGAATGGCCAAGTTGCCTCTTAACATGCTCCATCATTCAAGAATTCTGCAATATTGTTGGAATAAAATCGTTGGCAAAAAAGGTAAATTATAGTCTACATAATCTTTTTATTAATTAATGTTTAACTCCCAAATTAGTACATAATTGTAATTAAAGTAAAGGAATGAAAGTGCTGATTCAATTTCAAATTAAATTATCTGAACACATCATGAGAAATATATGTGCTATATGTGGAGATAAACAAGAAGCAACTTTTTTGTGCGCTAAATTCTGTACTCGATCTTCCAAAATTTGTTTAAATTGAAGTAAATGAAGCTGCATTTCACATGATCATAAACAAACAATGACTGTATTTGCAAATTTAGCACAACCACCTATTGCTATGAAAGTGATACAAACAAGAGGCATTACAAAAATAAAAAATAAAAAACACTGGACCATGTCCTTACTTGTTGAACACTCGTTTCTCCAGCCTTGATCGAGATGTGTTACTGTCCTGTTTCAGGTCAGTGAGATTTGGATACTTTTTCTTTTTTCCTTTTCCCTTTTTCCCTTTTCCCTTTCGGTCATATCTTGAAGAGCCAAGATCTGCTCCTGTGGCAGCTTCAATCTCACGCATTAATTCTGGATCTCGCCAGTCTGTCCGAGAAGAAACACCAATGAATTTACATCAAGAGTAAATATGATGCTTGCTTTTTTAGTTTCAACCCTGATTCAGCTGTGACTCCAACTCCAGAGACATTTGTACACATTCAAACCATTAAAATTGAAGTAAACAACAAGATAAATAAAAATAGTCAAATACAAAAATAATTAAATTATTAAGATTTAAACCTTTTATCTTCTCTTTTGTCGCAAAGCTACAGGACGACGATCAATGAAAAGACATCTCCGATCCATTTTACAGCTGAGTGGAAATAAACTTTATTAGAAAAATAGGAGCCAAGATCAACTATTCTGAACACCGAGACGAAAACAAATAGAAAAAGGAAATAGTAGGAGGAAAGGGTGAATGAGTTCATTAAGTGCTAATCCTTAAGTGGAGGAATTAAGAGCAAGGCTGCTTTACCAAAGGGAACTGAGGGAATGCTCTGTGTTCTGTTTCACAGAGACATGGCTCACCCCCAGCTCCCCAGACTCAGCGGTCCAGCCTGAAGGTTTATCTCCATCCATCGCATGGACCATACACTGGCACCTGGGAAAGAGAGAGGGGGCGTCTGCCTCATGGTCAACTCTGCGTGGTGTTCAGACGTGGCAGTCCTATCCAAGCTCCTGCTCTACACACCTGGAACACCTGGCTGTGAAGTGCCGTCCCTTCTACCTACCGAGGGAATTCACCTCCATCATCACCCTCCCGTCTACATCCCTCCCCAAGCAGATGTCCATCTGGCACTGGGGGAGCTGCATGCCGTGGTCAACAAACACCAGACGGCTTACCCCGAAGCATTTACCACCATAGCCAGGAATTTCAACAAAGCCAACCTTAAGAAATCGCTCCCTAACTTCCACTGACATGTCTCCTGCAGCACCAGAGGACCAAACACCCTCGACCACTGCTGCACGACCATCAAGGATGCCTATCGCTCTACGGTGCTCTACCATACTACGGTGCTGCTTCTTCCTGCCTACAGGCAGCAATTGAAGAGCGCACCCCCAGAGGTGAGGATTGTACAGAGCTGGTCGGGGGGGGGGGGGGGGGGGGGGGGGGGGGGGGGGAGGGGCAGAGGAACAACTCCAGGACTGTTTGGCGTCTGTAGACTGAGCAATCTTCAGGGACTCAGCAACGGACCTGAATGAATACGCCACAGTCGCTACAGACGACATAAAGAAATGTGTGGAGGACTGCATCCCAACAAAAACCTTCCGGGTGTTTCCTAACCAGAAAGAAACCTTGGATGAACCATGAGATCCGCATTCTTCTGAATACCAGATTCCGGGCATTCAGGTCTGGAGATACAGAGGTCTAATAGTCCAGATACTACCTTGGTAAGGCTATCAAAAAGGCCAAAAGGGACTTCTGCTCCAAGCTGGAGGATGAGACGGATGTTCGGCAACTGTGGTGAGGCTTGAATGCAATCACCTCCTACAAGGCGAAATCAGGAGGCAGCTCAAATGTCAGCGATGCATCACTCCCTGTCGAGCTCAATGCATTTTACGCAAGCTGATAGGGAGAATACTGACGTGCCATCCCGAGCCCCCATTCGCCGTGATGGTATTTCGGTCACAGTCACAGAGGCCGACGTCAGAAGGGGTGAACCCTCGGAAAGCGCCTGAACCTGATGGTATACCCGGTCGTGTTTTAAAAACCTGTGCGGACCAACTGGTTGGTGTTTTTAGACATTTTCAACCTCTCACCTCTGAGGTCTGAGGTTCCCACCTGCTTTAAAAGGGCATCAATAATACCGGTGCCCAAGAAGAGCAAGATGACGTGCCTCAATGACTATTGACCAGTAGCACTAACGTCTGTGGTGATGAAAAGTGCTTTGAGAGGCTGATCATGGCGCAAATCAACTCCTACCTCGACAAAAACCTGGACTCACTGCAGTTCGCTTACCGCCACAACAGATCAATGGTGGATGCAATCTCACTCGCTCTCCACTCCGCTCTGGACCACTTGGACAACAAAAACTCATATGTCAGGCTGTTATTCATTGACTACAGCTCGGCATTTAATACCATCATCCCCTCCAAGCTGGTTACCAAGCTCTCAGATCTGGGTCTCTGCGCATCCCTCTGCAATTGGATGCTCAACTTCCTCATTCACAGACCACAGTCTGTCCGTATTTGTGGAAATGTGTCATCCTCGATAACAATCAGCACGGGAGCACCTCAAGGCTGCGTGCTCATCCCCCTGCTGTACTCATTCTATACTCATGACTGCGTAGCCGGACATAGTGCGAACTCCATCATCAAGTTCGCCGACGACACCACTGTTGTGGGACGTATCACTGATGGGGACGAGTCAGAGTATAGAAGTGAGATCAACCGATTGACCAAATGATGCCAGCACAATAACCTGGCTCTCAACACCAGCAAAACCAAGGAACTGATTGTGGACTTTGGAAGGGGTAGGATGGGGACCCACAGTCCCGTTTAGATCAACGGGTCGATGGTGGAAAGGGTCAAGAACTTCAAATTCCTGGGCGTGCATATTTCCGAAGATTTCCCCTGGTCCCAGAACTCTGATGCAATTATAAAGAAAGCACATCAGCGCCTCTACTTCCTGAGAAGATTACAGAGAGTCGGTACGTCAAGGAGGACTCTCTTGAACATCTACAGGTGCACAGTAGAGAGCATGCTGACCAGTTACATCGTGACTTGGTTCAGCAACTTGAGCGTCCAGTAGCGGAAAAGGCTGCAAAATGTTGTAAACACTGCCCAGTCCATCATCGGCTCTGATCTCCCTACCACCGAGGGGATCTATCGCAGTCGCTGCCTCAAAAAGGCTGCCAACATCATTAAGGACCCACACTCATCTCTCCGCTGCCTTCAGGTAGAAGGTACAAGAGCCTGAAATCGGCAACATCCAGGTTCAGGAACAGCTTCTTCCTCACAGCCATCAGACTATTAAACACAACTTCAAACAAACTCTGAACCATAACAGCTTATTGCACTTTATCTGTTTATTTATGTGTGTGTATATATATATATATTCTATGGTATATGGACTCACTGATCTGTTCTGTATTTATGCCAACAATATTCTGTTGCTGCAGCAAGCAAGAATTTCATTGTTCTATCTGGGACACATGACAATAAACTCTCTTGACTTGACTTGCTCTGATACCAATTTGCAATAAGTAATAAATAGGCAAATGCTGTAAATCTGAAATATTGCAGAACATTTGGCAAAATATCTGAGCAGGTTTAAGTTTATTATTGTCACATACTGAGGTACTGTACTATGAAAAGCTTTGTATTGCAAGCTATCGAATCAAATCAGATAATACATATTCATGAATACAGCAAGTCAAAGTACAAAGAAGGATAAGTCGCAACCTGGCCACTCCCTCGTCTCCCCTCTCCTATCAGGGAAAAGGTATAGAAATGTGAAAACGCACGCCTCCAAATTCAGGTACAGCACGCAACAAAAGCTTTCCAGTGTCCTTCAAAATTCCAATGGATGCAAGCCCAGACTGACACATTATTTCATCATATGTCAGTCCCGCCATCCCGAGAATTAACCTGGCGAACCTACGCTACAGGGCCCTGTACAACTGCAGGGGGACCTCCTTGCTCCTAAACTCAAATCCTCTTGCAATGAAGGCCAACATGTCATTAGCTTTCTTCACTGCAGTACCTGCATGCTTGCTTTCAGTGACTGATGTACAAGCACACCCAGGTCTTGTTGCACCTCCCCTTTTCCTAATCTGACACCATTCAGATAATAATCTGCCTTCCTGTTCTTGTCAACAAAGTGGATAACCTCCCATTTATCTACATTATACTGCATCTTCCATGCATCTGCCCACTCACCCAACCTATCCAAGTCACCATGCAGCTCCACAGCATCCTCATCGCAGCTCACACTGCCACCCAGCTTTGTGTCATCCACAGACTTGGAGATGTTACTTTTAGTTCCCCCGTCTAAATCGTTAATATATACAGTATTGTAAATAACTGGGGTCCCAGCACTGAGCCTTGCGGCACCTCAATAGTCACTGCTTGCCATTCTGAAAAGGACCCGTTTTTTCCACACTTCCTGCCAACCAGTTCTCTATCCATGTCAATAACCTACCCCCAATACCATGTGCTCTAATTTTGTACACTAATCTCTTGTGTGGGACCTTGTCAAAGGTTTTTTGAAAGTCCAGATATACCACATCCACTGGCTCGCCCTTATCCATTCTACTTGTTACATCCTCAAAAAATTCGAGAAATTTAGTCAAACATGATTTCCCCTTCGTAAATCCATGCTGACTTTGACCGATCCTGTCACAGCTTTCCAAATTCAAACGGAGAAAATATGCAAATAAACAAAAATATAAATACAAGACATGGATTGGAAGTGGAATAAAAGGTCAGAATATGTGGCATGGAAGAGGGAACGATTGGAAGTGAGGGAACTCAATGTACATCAATGATCTGGACGATGGTGTGGTAAATTGGATTAGTAAGTATGCAGATGATACTAAGATAGGAGGGGTTGCGGGTAATGAAGAAGAGTTTCAAAGTCTACAGAGAGATTTATGCCAGTTGGAAGAGTGGGCTGAAAGATGGCAGATGGAGTTTAATGCTGATAAGTGTGAGGTGCTACATCTTGGCAGGACAAATCAAAATAGGACGTACATGGTAAATGGTAGGGAATTGAAGAATGTAGGTGAACAGAGGGATCTGGGAATAACTGTGCACAGTTCTATGAAAGTGGAATCTCATGTAGATAGGGTGGTAAAGAAAGCTTTTGGTGTGCTGGCCTTTATAAATCAGAGCATTGAGTATAGAAGTTGGGATGTAATGTTAAAATTGTACAAGGCATTGGTGAGGCCAATTCTGGAGTATGGTGTACAATTTTGGTCGCCTAATTATAGGAAGGATGTCAACAAAATAGAGAGAGTACAGAGGAGATTTACTAGAATGTTGCCTGGGTTTCAGCAACTAAGTTACAGAGAAAGGTTGAACAAGTTAGGGCTTTATTCTTTGGAGCGCAGAAGGTTAAGGGGGGACTTGATAGAGGTTTTTAAAATGATGAGAGGGATAGACAGAGTTGACGTGGAAAAGCTTTTCCCACTGAGAGTAGGGAAGATTCAAACAAGGGGACATGACTTGAGAATTAAGGGACTGAAGTTTAGGGGTAACATGAGGGGGAACTTCTTTACTCAGAGAGTGGTAGCTGTGTGGAATGAGCTTCCAATGAAGGTGGTGGAGGCAGGTTCGTTTTTATCATTTAAAAATAAATTGGATAGTTATATGGATGGGAAAGGAATGGAGGGTTATGGTCTGAGCGCAGGTATATGGGACTAGGGGAGACTATGTGTTCGGCACGGACTAGAGGGGTCGAGATGGCCTGTTTCCGTGCTGTAATTGTTATATGGTTAACTGGGAAAGATAACAATCAGAAAAACCGGAGAGGTAAAGGGAAAGAAATGCTCAAGAAATTGGGAGCAATATTATGGAATCCAGAAAAAACGTGAGTGTGAGGATTAACCAAGAACAAGGAGGAGTGTGGAATTATTATTGTAAGAAGGGGAAGTGTGGTGATATGTGTAGTGGTTAGGGAATGTGGTGGTGGAGGAAGGATAAAAATTGCAGTATAAATTAGAGCACACCATCTCAGAATAAATAAGTGAGGGAACATATTGATTTTTGTTACAGGTATTCAAGGATTATCTGCCAATGATAATAAAACCTGAAGACGAACTGAGGATGTTTATCGGGATGCCATCAAAAGGAAAGACCAGTTATACAAAGAGATTGGGGAAATTTCATTTTTAGTTTAGAGTTATAGCTTGGAAACAGGCCCTTCAGCCCACCAAGTCCTCGTCGACCTGTAATTACCCATACTCTAGTTCTATCCTACGCACTACGGACAATTTACAGAAGCCAATTAACCTCCAAACCTGCCCGTCTTTAGAGCGCAGGAGGAAATTGGAGCACCTGGCGAAAACCACAGGGATAACGAGCGAGAACGGGACAATCTCCGTACAGACAGTACCTGTAGTCAGGATCAAACCCGTGCCTCTGGCACTGTAAGGTAACAACTTTACTGCTGTACCACCCCAAGAATCTGAGATTGTTCTTGGAGCTGTGAAACTCCAAGTGTAATAGAGTGAGCAAAGAAAACGTTCCTTTCGCATTGGGTCGATCATTGGAATTTGTAAATTCAAAATAATTGGCATACAAACCAAACTGTGCTTTGTGTCGTATTTATGGTAAAATCTTAAATGCAGGGTTAAAGCAGATTCCAGGGCAGCTTGCAGGTATTTGATGTAAATGCAGGGTTTTGGGGAGAATAATGAAGGGAGACATTAAGGAGCTCTTTCAAAATAACAGGTTGAAAATCATGTCAGGATAGGTAAAATTGATGTAATGTATATTTGAGCTTCCATCACCTCACCAATGAACACAGGCACTTTACAGCGCATGCAAAATCTGCTCCTTGGATTTCAGGAAGAAAGGAATGAACTGACATTGTTCTTTTTACAGTCTGCACTTGGATAGATACTGCGATTCCCACAGGGTTAAATCAGCCCTAAATGTCTTCTATAAATGGACTGCAGTGAGATAAGGCGGAAGAGAAAGTGAGGAGTCCATGAAGAAAGTTGTTCCAAAAGATTTATTTAACCTTGAAAGAGATTAAATACAAAGTGACACAAGTCAAAAAATGATACTATTAATCTATGATTAAGACCAAAATAAAGCACAGTTAGGCACAAGACCTTCCAATAACAACAAGGCGGTTTCAGCTTAGAGTTCCATGAATGGGACACTTGTATAAATATGGCAAAAAATACTGGGGCCCAGTCAGTATGAAATGAGCATTTCAACAAAATGAAAGACCAATTTAAAAGCCTTTGAAAAGAAATCAATAGTGTGCCAAGGAAGAACAGTCTTTAGAGCCTTGATGGACCCTAAAGCTCTTCATATAGTGTTGCTGACTTTACTGATGGTGAAAAAAATTACACAGTTTGAGAAGAAAAATCAATACTGTAGTTAGTAAAGCGATGCTATTTCACATCTGACTGGCCAGAGGCCTGCCTTCCCGCAGTTGTCCTGATACCTGTTTGTTAACAAGTCACTAAAGGTTGAAAGACCAGATATTCTTGAGTACTGACACAAAAAATAGGTACTTAATTTGCTCCCATGTGCGAACCACTGAAAAGGATGAAAGCTTTAGGTTTGTAGGTCACTGTGCTTTATCATCGATTCATGGTATCAATACCTAAATCATCATTACCAGGGGTATTTGCGTCACATTAAAAAGGCTTTATGTAAACACTGAAAACTGGGAAAGAGTCAAATGATTTAGAAAGGATCAGACTGGAGGAAGCACAACTGTTCAACGCACATTCGCTGCTGTCATTCCCAAATAGATTGTAATACTGTTATGTCTAAGTTCATTCACTGTGTCAAACGGTATTTGGGATTCAATCTATTTTAAAATGGAACACTGAACACTTCAAACTGCTGAATTCCGACTAAATTCCCGGTTCAAAGCCACCTGGAGGCAACCAGGCAGCTACAGCAAGGATCACAGATCATGTATGTGCCTACCAATGTGATTTTAAAATGAGCAATATTTAGAATTGAAAGTCAAAATCTAGAAACGTGCATTGCACAACATTGAAATTATATGACCGCTGAGCTGCAATAAACAGCAACAGCAAATACATGCCAAAGTCAAATATTTTTCAGGAGTTATATGGCGTTTCCAGTGGACAGTTCCCATGAAACATTCCCAAAATTATTTTGTTTATGCATTTTTCTGGCTGTCTAATTATTTGAGGTGTCGACATTGGGGACAATTTCAACTAAGAAAAAATACCGTAATGCACATTTGTACTGCAGAACAGCACAACAGAAGATTTGGCAATATAAATGCATAATTGCAACAATCTATTTCCAGCATAAAAGAAAAAGTGTTAATGCCCGAAATCTGGAAAGATTCTGCTGAAGGGTTCACCAATTGTTCTCTCCTTTGCATTTAAAGTATGTATCAATATGCCCCATATATTCACACTACATCCATCGCATATTTGATTTAAAGATAAGATTGAATGATCAAAACACCTAACACAAGTTATTGGTAAAATTTTAGCGAGCAATGCAGTTCAGTGTGACCATAAGAGTGTAGAAATTTAAGCTGCCCTGACACTCTCGTGGGAATGGCTTATTTAAGGTGTGGCCTAATTCTTACATTGGGAAGTGCTGGGAATATACTATAGGTCAGCCAGCTTTATTCATGTGACAGAAATTTAAAAACTCTTACAAAAGAACCTGAAGATTTAGCATTCATTGTATTGGGTAAAACTGTATTTCATAATTGAAATTCATCAATTTAAGAACTGTCTTAGTAAATCTAATTTCCCTCCTTGTTTCAGATTTGTCTGATTTATATTAAATACAGAATTCTTCAAATATCAATGAGCCCTGGCTCTGCAATGCAATCTGAAGAAACTTAAGCTTGGTCATCCGGATAATTGGACCTCGGTTTTTTTTTGCCGGGGGATGGGGGAGGAGAGCTCCAACAGGTAAAGACCTGCTCATTCAGTGATTCAGACTTAATAAAACTCCTGACCCTACGATGCTGTGGGTGGTGCATTCCTCAGTTTTCTCTGGGCTTTGAACCACAGCAGGAATGAAGTTTTAGGCTTGACGAAAGGCAACGTGCCCACGAGGGAAGCCAAGCTGCTGGAAGAGAAAAACTAAAACAAGTTGTGCTGAAAGCATTCGTTTCTAATCTGCTTTAAGACCAGGTGCCACATCATAGATGGGTCTGGCCTTCTGATGCTGACTTACAAATATTAACAGGTGGAGCCTACAATCAGTGAGAACTCTGACAAAAAGCAAAATGTATTGGAGGCTGCACTTCATTTTACTGCATGTCACCTAGTATTGAAGATACATTAAGAGAATTAATAAAGTTAAAAAAAGTAGTTGGAAAATAAAGGAGAAATGGAATGCAATCCTCTGATCATTTTTTGTTTCCTTCAGCCACCAGCGCTTTTGATAAGCCAATGAAAGCTGGTCAAATAAACTAGGCTTAAAAATAGAAAACAATATGATATTCCAAAATGAGTTTTTAAAGCACATTTTATGCTTGGTATGGCATGGATTTTATTTTGAAATAAAAACTGACCTGAACATTTATTAAAGCTTAGCAACTCTCAACCTTAGTACTATTTTGCATAAAATAGCTACTTCTTCTGTCCATACAATGCTTCAGGCTATTTATTGGCTTTGAAATACTTTTAGTAGCCTGAAGACCAGAAAGGTGCATTGTAAATGCAATTCTTTCATTTTATTTCCAGCTCGTCTTTATTTCTCTCAGCCTGCCTTTATATTAATCTATCAATCTCAGCCCTTACAAATAAAAGAACCATCATTTTCAAGTTAAGCGCAAACCACAATAACAACTTAAATTGTATTCATATGCTGTGGTAAACCCACAAATAGTTTTGCTTTAATCGTGTCATCTACTCGATATATTTTACCTAATCACATTTGTTGATGTTGTTGCTTGTTATTAAAATTAACCTGCATGCTAGAGTGTCTAATTTGCCATGACTAATATATAACAATGATTGAACTCTAAAAATATGAAGATCTGTTCTGTCACTTCTGATAAAGCACTGAATTTAAGTAACTTGGTCGACTTTCTTCCATGCTCTGAGGGAACTATTCTCTTTCTTGTACTTTGCACTAGTGGTAACAAAATTGTGCATGCAATAGTAGTCTCCGATGAAATTCACACACCTAATACACAAAAAGTTGTCATTCTAATTTCACATATATTAAGTGATAAATTCACATTTGAAGAAAGAAAAATTAAATCACATCCATACCAGTTTCTTCTTCTTGCTTTCTTTGTTTTTCTTGCTCCTGTCTTTGAATATCTTCTGGATTCACAGGATTTCCTTGAGCATCTCTTGAGATAATTTTTCCATGGAAAGGGCACTATTTATAAAATGAAAACAGGACAATGAACAAACATTGCTGGACGTTATACCTTCTAATTTAATACAATATCCAAATGTAATGTGCACATGAACACATACATTTTGACTCCGAATAATAAAATAAACATCTTGAGTATTGTGTCTAAAAGCTTGCCCAAATAAGGCAACATTGAGGGAGGGAAACAGAGAAAGACAGAGAGAGAGAGAATTGACAAGGGAAGACAGTAATCTATGTTATCTATATGTTATCTATAAAGCAAGACCTTTGACAAGGTGCTGCATGGTAGGCTAGGCCAGAAGGTTAGATCACTACTCTTCCTCAACTTCAAATAATTATTGAATTTACCCTTGTAATGGTTTCCATTTCCACCATTTCTTTTGGGAAAGCAAACTCGGCTCCTGTGCAAATACATTTTCCATTAACTTCTCTTTCTTTAAAGTTTTAAAGTTATAAGTGTTTGCCGTTGAATTGCTCATCAGAGAAAACTATTTTTATTCATTCTTTCACTAACTGTCACTCTTTAATGACCATCCTTAGCCTGCAGTACTTTGGTGGAAACTATTCCAGTACATTAGGTGCGACCAGTGATGCAGCAGCCAGTCTGACAGCTCCTGTGAGACGGGTCTAACCCTGACCTCCGGTGCTGTCTGTGTGGAGCTTGCAAGTTCTCCCCACAACAACATAGGTTTCTCTCAGATGCTCTGGTTTCCTCTCACATCCCCAAAAACATGCAGCCGTCATTGGTGAATTGGCTACTCTTGCAGGGTAGCGTAAGAATCAGTGTGTTGATGGGCAACGAAGAAAATAGGTTGTAGGGAAATAAATGAAGGAATGAGACCGATAGGAATAGCCCAGGACCAGGCACAGCCCCTCTGGGCCAAATGAAAACATGAAGTCTCTGTTCATTGCTCTCATTTCTCATCTATACAAACACCTCGACCAAATTACTCTGCGCACTGTACTCTATGGCTTTAATGAACTTTGATAAGTGAGTGCAACTGTTGCTGAACATAAATTCATCGTTATTTCTTTACTATTGTGGATGCTTTGCTCATTCCAAGTTTAAAGCTAAACATTCCTAGAGAAACCCATTAATAAAACCCCAAATTCTAGTCATGGCTTTTATTCTCCACGTGCTTACTTTCAGGTTTGCTGTAATTGAAAAACTGATTTATTCCGTTTATTCGCATTTTTGCATGCCTTTCCAAGAAATGGATGTGAAATGTAGAAATGTATACTTAGAGTTAAGCTCACTATTACTATAGTATAATATTTAAAATCTAGAGACAACCATAGGAATAAATTTATTTTCAGATATGGTGTAACACATTGTGAAGTTGTTGCCCGCAACAACAATGAATTTCGATGAGGACATTAAGTAGGTATGTTGCAAAGCCTACCTGAAGCGTCGCTGAAAATCTGTCGCTGTGGGTGTGCGCGATTTTGGCGGCGTTTAGAGGGGGCGGGTTTAAAACGCGATTTTCTCTAAGCTGTTCCAATCGAAAATGTTCAGCCTAGTTAATTATTAACGATAAATCGCTGGAAGACCCCGTCGCAAAAGCTATTATTAGGTTTAAAGGCCTTGAATAATAGTTATAGTAGTTTAAAAATCAATCTCTAAACCCGCGACCGCCAGCAACCGCAGGGTCTCATAAAGCAGACAACTGAAGGAAGGCTGTATATTTTTACATTAAAAAGGGCTTCTAAAGATCCCTTTATACAAAGTTTAATATTGCGAGTAGCTCATTTTGGCCCCATTATATCCCGCAGTATTTTTCTCGGCATTTGGGGGCACAAATCTACCGCAATGTGAACGTTCTAAACCAGCGCGTTCCACGGGGACCCACTGGAAAGCTGATTTAAATGGACATTTATTTACAGCAATTAAACACTAAATTCCTTCCATTTGGCCTATAAATTAATGTAAATGAGATTTAAAAATCATGTTTTATTGTGAATTATTTGTGAATATTATTTGGACATTTAGGTTATTTAAAAATGTTAATCATTTATTAAGAAATGGATAGATGTTTAGATCTAGTAATTGAAGTCTGAAATTAGCTACAATTAGGTACCTAACTAATTATATGCTTTAATTTCAGGTCATCCAAGTAAGATTATTTTATATTTGTTTCAGAATGCTTCAATCTATGATAACTGAAAATTTCATTCAGTTCTCTTAATTTTTAAGAAAGTTATGGGCTTTTGACTGTTCACGATCACAGCTTTTTTGTTATGTCCATAGAAAATCAATAGGGAACAAGATGCTCATTTCCCAGTATGAAAATGGCCATAACTTTTTTAATACTTGAGATATGAAAGTGAATTAGGTGTCAAATTAAACTTATTTTTATGCTTTATCTGATGGGATAAATTACAGACTTGATTTTTTAAATCTCAAAATGTTGTAACATTGCTACATTAAGTGCTTAGTTAGTACCCACAGCAATACAAATAAGACAGTGGCAGGTGCTGAACACATATACAATTTGGACACACCTATTACAAAGATTTTCAGCATATCACTGAAAATGACTGGAACAAATGTAAAAAAATTAGTGCACTTTATAGCTGAAACCAGTAAGCAGAGCGAGAAAGCGTGCAACAATATTCAATGACCTAAGACCCTTATTAGGAGAAAGTAATTTCACCTAATATATAGTGCTTTGGAACAAAGGTGTGAAATTACAACAAGAGTGAAAATCGAGCATCTTGAAAAGTTGATCTCACGGCAAATAGTATCAAGGGGATTGCAATATACAGTGACTCTTGCATTCTTGGTGAGAGTTAATGGTGCATAACATGGATCAATTTTCCATTTTTACAGCACTTGTTTCCCTCACCAATGACAATATTTCCCCTGAACTGCTCAGAAAATGTTGGCTCAATGCTTAGCATCAAACAGAGTTAAGCTTTCAAGTCAACAACTCACAGTATAACATTTGGTCAGTTAACTTTATCAAAATCAACTTGGGTATGAAACCTTTATTAAATTCTAAAGAGCTTGAGACCCAGCGTCTTGAGAATTTGTTTTTTTTCCTGATTACATCTTTAAAGTCAAATGTTTATGAATTGTTGTTTGTAATATGAAATGTTGCCATTTTGCATAGGCTGTGCAAATATAGCAGATAACCCTCATCCATGTAGGCTTATTGCAAATGCAGTCTTGGCATGACTTCAATGATTCAAATTTTCAAGCCCAAAATTACTTCACTAACATTTCACCTTTTTCCAATGTAGATACGAGGTCTTTTAGCCTGTTCCTATCAATTCACAAAGCAGATAAAATTTTTATGACTATTTTCCTTGTTTGAAATAAAGGGGATCTTATGCACATCATTGCCAAATTAAGTTTATGTGCTGATTTAAACACTGAATACAAACAATGGCTGATGAAATTGTTACACACGACTCATTAAACTAGTTCCAGTGCAGTATCTTTGCAAATAAAAGACTTCAGGGATATTCTTGAGGAAAGGCTTCAGCAGGAATATGCACAGATAGGATTTTCAGCAAGAAATTTATCCTTGATTAGTGGTGCTAGCACACTATGGAAATTCAATTACATAATATTGTTTTTTTCAGTGTTACGCAATTGAAAATCATATTTTCCTCGAATTTTATGGTTGCTTCCTGCTATTTGGAATTTTTCACCAGGCATTCCTGGACCAGTCATCCTCATCAAACTTTGGCAATAGTTACATCGGAAACACACCGGTTCATGCCAGTAACCTTCAATGCGTTTCAGGATGCGCATGCACTTTGTTCTAAGAACACCTATAATTGGGCACTACATTGGACAATGTAGGTTACCATTTTACTTGCAATGCATAGCATGACGTCACCAGGAGCATTACAACTCACATCCTTGCCTCCAGCCTTTCTAACCCTCCACTGGACAGAGTTCCCCACAATCCACTCATCTCCAGACAGCCTCTTCCAAGCCCTCTATTACGAGCTGATTTAACAACAATCTCCTTGAAAATTTGCAAACCATCATTCCTCCATCTTCCTATTAATCAGCCAATCCACCTCCCCCATTTCTTTATCAATCTGTTCATCTGCCAATATATTTCCAACGAACCCCACCAAAGTCAACTCTTCCTCAAGCCTGCCTCCAAGAAGATAAGTGGGGGTGGGGGGCTTGGAAAGTATGGAAAGACCACAGCAGTCAGTGGTGACCTGCTTCTGAGTATTCTAATGGGCACAGTTGAACTTCCAGGCCACCATATAGTTTAGTTTAGAGATACACGACAGAAACAGACCCTTCGGCCCACTGAGTCCACACCGACGAGCAATCCTACACACACCAGGAACAATTACAATTTTTACCAAAGCCAATTAACCTACAAACCTGTACGTCTTTGGAGTGCGGGAGGAAAGTGGAACTCCAGGAGAAAACTCATGCAGGTCCCGGGGAGAATGTACCAACTTTGTACAGACAGGAACTGTAGTCAGGATCTAACCAGGGTCTCTGGTGCTGTAGGGCAGCAACTACTGCTGCTCCACTATGCCGCCCCAAGTTGTGACATAACATTTTACTCTGACTCCAAAATTCAGTACAATGGATTTCAATGGGTCATCAATTTCAGGCCCATAGAGTCAAGCAGCACGGAAACAGGCCCTTCGGCCCAAGACATCCACGCTGACCAAGATGCCCCATCTAAGATTGATTCCCCAACTGTGGGCAAAAGTCTCTGTGCATTCACCTATGACACTCATGATTTTATACACCTTTATAAGATCACCACTCAGCCTCCTTCGCTCCAAGGATGATATTCCTAGCCTGGCCAACTTCTCCCTATATCTCAAACCCTCGAGTCCTGGCAACACCCTCCTACATCTTCTCGGCACCCTTTCCAACTTAATGACATCCTTCCTACAGCAGTGTGACCAAAACTGAACGCAATACGCCAAAGGTGGCCTCACCAATTTTGTGTGCAAGTAACATAACATTCCAACTTCTGTACTCAGTACCGATGAAGGCCAATGTGCTAAAAGCCTTCTATTCCCCGCTATCGAGGAAGAGTATAATTTACTGCCAATGCCACCATGCAACTCTATCTGACCAAGGATATTCTTCCAGGCAACTTTTCTAATGCTGTGAGTCACACCCTATTTACTATTAAAGTATTTGTATTCATTGCTGTGTTCTCTCGTCCATAATTCAACTGTTGCCAGCACATTTCATAAATGCTTAAATACTGTGGAATGCAGAAACTCTGTGAAATTCCAACATTTAATGTTGTTATCTGGAAATACTGCAGAAGGAGAGGCAAATGTAAAATCTCACACTAGTCTATTGCTGCTGTTACCTATTAGTAATTCATATTTTACAACAATGTTGATCTGCCAGTCAGTATGTTAAAAAAAGGCTGATAAATATTTATGCAGCAGTTTTCATAAAAGCCTTCTTCACAGATAAAAACTATCCTTTCACTCAAGATGTCCTGTCCCATTTCAAATTTGGAAGATTTTTCATGGATGTAGCAATTCCAGATCTTTTCAAGAGGTAATGTCTCCCAAATGTGTAATATGCTGTCTATCAAAACGTTGCTTATGAAAGATATCAGTCTTTTAAGCTACATTCAAATTACACAGCATCAAATTTCATATAAACTTCTTCCCATCCATTCAGCATTTGGGCAAATGTTATTTAAATAGCATAATATGTTTTAGCTATCACCAATTTCAATTCCACATCTAGATACAGAAGGATTACAGCAATGACATGTTAAAGCTTTTTACTAATAACTACCAGCTCAAATTTTACAGGAAATCTGCCAGCAATTTTTGCATCCAAATGTTGGCAATACAACATTTAAGTGTCAAAGTAACAAAATGCGATTGCACATATAAACATGCAATTCCTGACGACTAATATTTTTTCCAACTGAGCACCCCTCGTGTAGTCCAGTGCTGGTGGGGAAAGCTATGGTAGTTCCCCACATCTACTGCAAGAACAATATCTCCTTTCATTTGGATAGACAATAACCAAAGTAGGCCTCAATTTTTTTTTCTTTCGTCGTATTTCAATTTATGGTTTTTAATGTTTTTAAGTAATTTACATGAATCCAATTTCTTTCAATGTTTACATCTTCAAAAAAGTGAATCACGAATTGAAGAGACGATGGTTCCAAGGAACTTAAAACATGCCACAGATATGACTGTGGTGTTGTTGATGGTGAGTGGGGGGGTGGGGGAGGGAAGGGGGAGCTCTCCTAAAGTCTACTATCAATTCCAACCTAAGAGCTCCAGGTTGTTACAAAAGCACCAGGAGGCCAGCTGTGTCACTTCCTGTCTGTAGGCAGATTCCTCCCCATCCTGGATCAGTCCAATCAGGGTTGTGTCGTCCGCAAACTTGAGAAGCTTGACAGAGGTCTGTGGAGGTGCAGTTGTTGGTGTAGAGAGAGTAAAGGAGAGGCAAGAATACGCAGCCTTGCGGTGCTCCTATGCTGAGGGTCTACAGGTCCAAGATGTGCTTTCCCAGCCTCACATGCTGCTTCCTGTCTGTCAGGAAGTTGGTGATCCACTGACAGAGGGGTTCAGGCACAGTCAACTGGGAGAGTTTGGAGTGTAGTCGCTCTGGCACAATGGTGTTGAATGCAGAGCTAAAATCTACAAACAAAATCCTTGCATAGGCCCCCTGGCGGTTTTAGTGCTGGAGGATGAAGTACAGGCCTTGGTGGACCTACTTCTCTTACCAGTCTGAAGAAGGGTTTCGGCCCGAAACGTCGCCTATTTCCTTCGCTCCATAGATGCTGCTGCACCCGCTGAGTTCCTCCAGCAATTTTGTGTACTTCTCTTACCAGACAGGTCAATAACCAGGGTTGAGGATAACTTGCAGGGTTAGAGATGAGTTAATGAGAGTTTCAAACAGTGTTTGAAAAATTGTGAGGCTGAAAACCTAATTCACTATATAATGCAGTTAGTTGCCCAAGATATTCTCATAACAGCTCCCAAATGCCGGACATCCATAACAAGGGCAGCAGTGAATGGAAACAGCACCACCTGCAGGTTTCCCATTAGGTGACATGTCATCCGAACTTGGAATTACATTGCTGTCCTTCTTATGAGCAACTGGGGATGCACATTGTCATACATGGTTTACTGGAAACAGGTTGTACATAATTAGCTGAGAGAGATTATCAAGATAATTTACTTTAAATGATATTGCTTGAGGGCTGAATACTGTGCAGGAAACTGAGCAATGGAATATTTTATTCCCATCTTGGAGGGCACATAAAGCCTCAGTTTAACATGCCATCTGCAAAGCAGCCCTCTGATGGTATTCTCATAATTTCATTGTGGTGTTAGCCTAGATTCTGTTATTAATGTTTGTGAGTGCGTTTCAATCAACAAATTTTGTCTCAAATTACCAAGACTCGAGGGTGTGAGCTATAGGGAGAGGTTGAATAGGCTGGGTCTCTATTCCATGGAGCGCTGGAGGATGAGGAGGGATCTTATAGAGGTGTACAAAATCATGAGAGGATTAGATCAGGTAGATGCACAGAGTCTCTTGCCCAGAGTAGGCGAATCGAGGACCAGAGGATATAGGTTCACGGTGAAGGGGAAAAGATTTAATAGGAATCTGAAGGGTAACTTTTTCACACAAAGCATAGTGGGTGTATGGAACAAGCTGCCAGAGGAGGTAGTTGAGGCTGGGACTATCCCGTTGTTTAAGAAACAGTTAGACAGGTACATGGATAGGACAGGTTTGGAGGGAAATGGACCAAGCGCAGGCAAATGGGACTAGTGTAGCTGGGACATTGTTGGCCTGTGTGGGCAAGTTGGGTCGAAGGGCCTGTTTTCACACTGGATCACTGGACTCTATGACTCTAAATACAAGTGTTCTATCAACAGGGTATCCCTGTTGGATCTCACGGATGCTAATCATTATAACCTCTCTTCCCAATCCCATACTGCCCTTTCTGGCCTGGGCCTCCTCCATTGCCAGAGTGAGGTCTCATGCAAAGCAGAGGGACAGCACCTCATGTTCTTCTCAGCTGCTATCAGGCAACTGAACCATCCTATCAACAACTAGAGAGCAGTCCTGAGCTACCATCTACCTCATTGGAGACCCTCAGGCTATCTGTAATCGGACTTTGCCTTTCACTAAACATTATTCCCTTTATCCTATATCTGTGCACTATAGACGGCTCTATTGCTGCCGGTGGTGGGATCCCGTTGGTAGACAATGCTGGAGAAAATCAGAGGGTGAGGCAGCATCTATGGAGCGAAGGAATAGGCAACGTTTTGGGTCGAGACCCTGCTTCAGACTGATGTCGGGAGGGGTGGGGGGGGCGGGAAAGAGAAAGGAAGAGGCGGAGACAGTAGGCTGTGGGAGGGCTGGGAATGGGAGGAGAAGGAGGGGGAAAGCAAGGACTACCTAAAATAGGAGAAGCCAATGTTCATACCGCTGGGGTGTAAACTACCCAAGCAAAATATGAGGTGCTGTTCCTCCAATTTGCGGTGGGCCTCACTCTGGCCTTGGAAGAGGTCCAGGACAGAAAGGTTGGATTCGGAATGGGAGCGGGAGTTGAAGTGCTGAGCCACCGGGAGATCAGGTTGGTTATTGCGAACTGAGTGGAGGTGTTGTGCGAAGCGATCGCCAAGCCTGCGCTTGGTCTGACCGAGGTTGATCATACGCTGAATAATCCAACCAGATTTTTGTTTTGAAGTGGAAAGAGGTAATAGAAATTGCATTCATTGTAACATGTAAAAAGTGATGAGATACTGTACTGTAATTTTGCTGCATGTCATTGTGGTATATATGTCATGTCTTGATTGGGGAATATGTTTAGTTTGCGACTTTATTTGAGGCAGAAATAATATGTGAATGTTTCATTGACCATAATTCCGACTGGTAGCTACGCACTTCGTCCGAGCACATTATCGCACGCGTCATGTTTAAATGACCACCTAAACTGTCATTTGGCAACCAAAAAAGCTGCCGAGGTTGCCCAGCTGGCAACAGGGAAAAAAGATAAGTGAGAGCCCTGTACATTCCAAGAAAGCTCTTTACTCAATAGTCCAGTACTAGATAGACAAGATAATGGACCAAGCAAAGTTACAACTATTTTTTTCCATTTGAATGAGACATGGTGTTGAAAGCATGATTAGATGATTGGGATAATATAAAAACCAGGATGTCAGTAATCCAACAATACAAATATCAGCGTGGCTTGTTAGAATGTTTTCCAATCATTTATTGCAGGTTGGGTTTTGAAAGTGGTGAGGGACTACTTTTTATTCCAGTCTCCTAATGCTTCACCGAGGCTTCTCTGGGAGCAAAAACAACTCTAGTTTCATAACCAAACAAAGATGATTGCAATTTGTACCTTGACCGAGTTGGGGTTCATTACCTCAAGGCAGATGGCTGTGGAGGCCAAGTCAGTGGATATTTTTAAGGTGGAGATTGACAGATTCTTGATTAGTAAGGGTGTCTGGGGTTATAGGGCGATGGCAGGAGAATGGGGTTGAGAGGGAAAGATAGATCAGCCATGATTGAATGGCGGAGTAGGCTTGATGGGCCAAATGGCCTTAGTCTTCTCCTAGAATTTAAAAACTAAAAAAATGATCACACATATTAAAATATATTTTAATTAGCAAGTCTATTTGACATGTCCAGAGTCAATGGATAATATTAAAATGCTTAATTCAGCCTCCTTCACATTCCAGGTATTGATCATTCACTCTCGTATTTTACAATAATCAGTGACATTCATTTGAACCCCGTGCATTATAATTTTGCATATTCTTGGATTTGATGCACTGCTTTATGTGTCCACATATCTGGAGTTTACGTATGCTCAGCATTGCTAATACCTGCCTGTCCGTATCTTTGCACAAATATAACTATTTCTCGTAATTTATGGCACAGGGTGTTAATGTTGCAAACCTGGGTGACACATTACAGCTTATCAGATATGGGTTTTAGATTTTTTCCCTTTTACTTAATTTGTTCAATTTTTACATGTATGCACTCATGTAATTTTAAATTTGCTGCATCACTACTCTGTGGACAGTCATAAGGCCAGGTAGGATTCAACTGTTTATTACAAACATTAACTGCCTCATATCATATTTTTATTCCAATGCTGCAGTGATACAATAATGCTCTGAAACATGCAATTTTAAAACAAACCTTGAAACGATCCTGGCGTTCACAAAGTTTTCCATTGGGCATAGGTGCTTGGCATTTGTGCTTTACAGGTTCAAACTTCCCTGCAAAGGTTATGTATCTGGTTTTCAGCAAGGCTGCCACCTCCTTGTTTTCAGACTCATCCTCCGTTTCTTTAGGCCCCCAGAATCGATGCGGAACATCAATTCTAATAGATACACACAAAAGATAAAATCCTTCCAGCAGAGATGCATGACACTAGTTTTCATTAACGTGACAACTATAATTTGTTATATTGCAAATTAAATTTTGAAATTCAGTGGTTTCACGATGCAGTTCAACAGCATTGTATTGTGCCATACAGTAGCATGGAGGGATACATTCTACTTATCCATGGGACCCAAGTCATCAGTGTGGTCACAATTTAGATTTTACAGCCAGAGCAATCCTTCAAAATTAATTCAATGGCAGTGAGGTGCTTTGCTATGTTGTGGAAGAAATCATATAAATACAAGGCCTTTATTCTAACTCCATTGCTGTTAATGGAGGTAAATTAACAGATGATAGTACAGATTCAGACCTAAAACTCAGATGAAGATTTACACGTAAAATGCTAATCTGTTTTACGTTATTGATTAATCGATAAATTTGCACCACAATGTATAGAGGGCAGGGGGTGGCACTTACTGGGCATAGAGCAGGCTTGGATTCAATGTGATGAATGGCCTTGTTTCATGATCTAACAATTCTGAGATTCAGTAATACTGCATTTTCTACATTTCCATTATAGTACGAAAAATCTATATTACCCATTTCAACTCCACATTTAATCAAAAAATTTTTTCCTAAAATCTAGAAATCCAGCACTGGGCTCATGAATGTATCTGACTACCATTGGTTAACAAAGGGTAGAATGTCCTCTGGTGGCTATATGGATACATTGCACAAGAAAATGATTCATTTACTAAACTGTACCATTTAATTTACAATAGTTTCTGACCAGAGATGTAGATGTCAAAATGTGACTAATTTCCATAACATCTCTTTCAAAACAATGAACAGCAAATATAGATGCTGTAACATCATATTTGACATGACATCTCAATCTCTTGTAGTTAATGTCTCCCATCGTTAGCAGTGTTACCATCAGGAAGATCATTGGCACACTTTTTTGGAGAGCTCAGGCATAAATGGGAATAGGACAATCAAAGATATGCGAGCCTCAAAATTGGGATTTTTTAAAAGATATACTTTTTTCTAGTTAAGACAATCAAAGATATGCGAGCCTCAAAATTGGGATTTTTTTTGAAGATGTACTTTTTTCTAGTTTAATCTTGGAGGATTGGACTAGAAGAAAAGGACCGGACAGAAATAGGGCATTGCAGTGTCACACAAAGGACAACTATGCAATGTGTTGAAATAAAATTCATTGCTCGATATCAGCTGTAATCATGCCATGGAATATCAGTAACAAAATTATGTACGCACATTATTATTATTTAACTGATAAAGCAATTCTAAACGGGCAAACAAATCTGTATGACTTAACATTGTGGGGGAAGATTTCAACACATTATAGTTTATCCCAGGTTAAAATGGGCAAATGGCCACTATGTATTGGAAGCAGTCTGATTAAATCATCTCAAAATAAATAATTTTAATTGTTACATTTTTCTTTTCATTTTGACCAAATGCCTTGAAGATATATCTCCACATATAATCATGGCTATATTGGTTCAAGAGTTTGGTATTAAATAAAAATCTTCGAACATATTGAACAGGAGAACGTAGACAGAGAACCGCCTAACCTCAACCCTCTAATATCAGGCAATCTAAAACTTCAGTTTCATAAAAAATTCTATATTAATGGAATTGATCTATTTCCCATTGTTGCAAACAACTTTATCTTTGTGAACTCAGACATATGTTATTACGTAGAGAACATCACTTTCATTATCTCCAATACTTTATACAAGCTGTGACACTTGAAAGCAATCTGCACTTGATTTGATGAATAAATCTATGGAATTGAATTCACATTGAATTTGTCTTGGATATTTCACATTGTTTCCATTCTAGCGTTACTCAACATTATGCCCTTATGATGTTCATACACACTGTAAATGAATCAATTGTAATCATGTATTGTCTTTCTGCTGACTGGTTAGCACACAACAAAAGCTTTTCACTGTACCTCTGTACATGTGACAATAAACTAACTGAACTGAATATTCCTCATAATTCTTATCAAAAGTCCCAATCCTTTTAATTAAAGCAAAGAAAAAGACGCAGCCATATCAAATATTTATGTTAAGCATTTTAAACAATTCATAAGGATTCTAAATTGTATGCAAGCAATAAAGACAGGGCTGTTATTTTAATTAATTACAAACCATCAATTAAAGAGATTGTCTTGTCAGTTTACAAATAAAATCTCTTTTGTGGCCTCCTGTTGTGGACCAGCTGCTGTGATACTCATAGACAATGGGGTCTGTTTGATTACCGCTGGCAAGTTACAAGTACACAGTTGATGTTTATTTTCTCGCAATTCTGTAAGAATCAATTTTTATTCCATATCTCAATTCTTTTGGGAGTGATTTATGAATTCCATAATGGCAAACCTATCTATATCTATCCATATACTATTAAACATCTTGTTGTGTGTGTGTGTGTGTGTGTGTGTGTGTGTGTGTGTGTGTGTGTGCGCGTGTGTGCGCGTGTGCGCGCATTCGCGCGCACATGTTATTGTATCTTCGCCAAAATGGTACACAGTAGCGCTGACATTTTTGCAGAAATTTACTCAGCTTTTTTCCGTCGTCTGTCTTATCAAGTTTCCTTCAGATTTGATGTTATATTTCACAAGTTATTGATATTTAAAGTTTAAAAAAAGCCAACTTTGAAAATAATAGCTGCCTTTGAGACGGAGACTCTTCAGGCGGCTTCCAGTGATGATGTCACATTGCCATCTCACAGTCCTCCAATCACAATCGGATCTCATTTACACAAGCTGCCGTGAACATTCCGACAACCGCAAATGACATCACATTGGGACCTCTGCTGCCAATACAAAAGCTATGAGAGTTGACGGGATGGGGGATGGGAGGAGAACAAATGTTATTTAAACATTGTCTTTAGTGGTGAGTGCGAAGGGGAGAGGTGAAGGAGGGAGTAACTGATGGCAGGGAAAAGGAGAGGGAGGGAGAGGTGACAGACAATTGTATCAGCAGCTTCAAGGGAGTAAGGAGAGTGAGATTTTTACCCCCCCACCCCCCCACGTGGGAAGGATTGATAGGGACAGCGAGAGACTGACAGTTTTGACATCACGATGCCCTACCGGCTACAATGTTTCTATCCCAGAACAGAGTCTTTCACAGCAACTGTCCTTCAGGGAAAGTATCTGCCAGCCTAACCCAGCACAGCAAAGTTTAATGATTAGATTTGGATAACAAAAGATGGCCTTGTCGGTGGCACCTACATCACATTAAATCTTAGTGCAATTGCATTCTTTTTCAAGTTTAAAGTTTCAAGAATATTGTGTTAGGGGAACGGGTGAGTAATGGAAACGGGTTGCGTTGGGGAAATGGGTGAGTGGTGGAATAATGCGTTGGAGGAACGGGGCCCAATGGGTCAGGGGGGTAGGGAGGGGAGAGGGGTTATGGAGGGAGGGAGGGAGTGACTGATGGTAGGGACTGAGGATAGGGGAAAGGAGAGGAAGAGAGAGGTGAGGGAAGGAGTGGAGGGGAGGAGGAGAGGGGAGAGAAGAGGGAGGGTGAAGAGGAGTGGGAGGGAGTGTTGGGGGATGAGGGGAAAGGAGCCGCACCTGCGCAGTTGCGGGTTATGGGTGAGTGGTGAAATATTGCGTTGGGGGAACGGGTGAGTGGTGGAATATTGCGTTGAGGAACGGAGCCTAATGGGTCCTTCTAGTATCTATATTACTAAATCTCTGTTCTTGACCATTTTTGGCCATCTGTGCTGCGATTTCCTTAGAGAACGCCGCCACCTACGGCCGTCATTTTTGGCCACCTTGCTCAGAGCCCCACTCCACCGCATGTGTGCCGAGGATTTTTCCCGTCGATGAAAAATGACAGAAATAGTAATGTTTTTACAAAATTTCCCATTCTCTCTGCTGGCGGCAGGGGGGAGGGACTATAAAACCAGGAAGTGGTGTGCCTCACAGTCTCTTCAAGATGGAGGAAGGCAGAGGGTCACGTTTCTCTGAGCTGTTAATAACACTGAACACATGTCTACTCAAATGTAAGTGTCCTTAGTGGTTCTAAAATGCTTGCAGAATGTGTCTATTGGTTCTAAAACGTTTGCAAAAAGTGTATATTGGTTCTAAAATGTTTGCAAATAGTGTCTCTTTTGGTTCTACAATGCTTGCAAAAAATGTCTATTGGTTCTAAAGCTTGCAAAAAAAATGTCTATTGGTTCTAAAGCTTGCATAAAAATGTCTATTGGTTCTAAAATGCTTGCAAAAAGTGTCTCTATTGGTTCTAAAATGCTTGCAGATAGTATCTCTATTGCTTCTAAAGTGTGTGTGCGCGTCGTCTGTCTGTGCGTGCGTATGTATGAGTTGCTGTGTCTGTGTAAGTGTCTGTGGATGAGTGTGTGAGTGTCTGTGTATGAGTGTTTGTCTGTATGTGTGTCTGTATGTGTGTCTGAGTGCGTGTCTGCGTGAGTGTCTGCGTGAGTGTCTGAGTATCTGTGTGAGTGTGTGTGTGTGTCTGTGTGAATGTGTGTACGTGTTTGTGACTATGTGTGTGGGTCTTTGTGTTTGTGTGTATTTCTGAGTGAGTGTGTCTTTGTGTGTGTGTGTCTGGCTGCATGTGTGTGATTGTCTTTGTGTGTGTGTGTGTGTGTGTGTGTGTGTGTGCACTCTGCTTGAAATGCTGTGAAATTGGCTTGGTGTGCTGTGAGGTTGGACTTGCGGCCTGCACTCCATGATGACTTTTGAGGTAAATTCTCAGATTTTCTTTGTTAAAATTTGACCGCTAATCTCTCTATATTAAAATTGTCTTTTTTTTTAAATATCAAGAGGCAGTGAGCAGCAGAACACAGCAAGAGACACAACAAAAAATAACTTAATAAATCTCATCTTTAACGTTTAAATTGTTGTTATATTTTAAGCCATTCACATTTTAAACTTTAATAAATCCTTTTTCCAGTTGCCATGCCTGCGTGCTCTTCATCACAATAGTAACCTAATAGGCAGGAATGGTTGCGCTGTCGGAGAGCCACTAAGAGTGCATGGGGGGAGATAGACTGAATGTGTGTGGGGGAGGGGGATGGCATGGAGCAGAGTGGGGGGAGAAGGGAAGAGGGGTGACTGAGTGAACTGCCACCACCAGCTGTGAGTGACTGGGCTGCCAGCCCACCAGCCATGAGTAAGTGAAATGCCAGCCCACCAGCTGTAAGTGACTGAAGTGCCAGCCCACCACCCATGACTTAGTGAACTGCAAGTCCAAAAATCCATTCAGTCCACAATGTCCATACTAGCCCTCTGGAAACCAGTCCCTTCAGTGCACAACAGCCTGAGTGACTGAGCTGCCCGGCCAGAGTGACTGAGCTGCCCGGCCAGAGTGACTGAGGTGGAATATTGCGTTGGGGGACCAGCCCTCCCGTGTGAAGCTGGGACCCAACGGGTCCCACTTAGTCAAGTATATTACTAAAACTCTCATCTTGTTTGTTTGTGTCATATTTTACAAGTTATTCACATTAACTTTACAGTTAACTTTAGTTTGAGAAAGAATCACTTGAACACAGCAGTGGCAGTTGAGTGGCAGTTACAGCTATGACATCACAGGTGTGTGGTGGAATATTGCATTGGGGGAACGGGGCCCAACGGGTCAGGGGAGTATGGAGGGGAGAGGGGTTACGGAGGGAGGGAACGACTGAGGGTAGGGGAAGGAGAGGGCGTGAGAGGTGAGGGAGGGATTGGAGAAGGAGAGGGGAGAGAAGAGGGAGGGTGAAGAGGAGGGGGAGGGAGTTGGGGATTTGGAGAAATAAGCCGCACCTGCGCAATTGGGGGCTGTGGGTGAGTGGCGGAATATTGCCTTGGGGGAACGGGTTGCGTTGGGGGAACGGGTGAGTGGTGGAAACGGATTACGTTGGGGAAACGGGTGAGTGGTGAAATATTGCGTTGGGGGAACGGGGCTCAACGGGTCCCTCTTGGTCTAGTTTCTATTATAAAATTCTGCCGTAACGCTGAGGTCACCTGTAACATAATTTCCCTATTAGGCATCTCCTAAATATTGAATTTAATGGTCAAATATTTATCAGATCTCAATGATGGGGTCATACAGTGCAAGGAATGGCCCAGCAATTGGCGATAATCAATTTTACTATTTCGCTGCAGCATTCCGTTGACTTTGGTGCTTGCTGATCTGTAATTGTTGGAAATATTGAAAGATATTCTTGAAATTCATCATGTTGATTGCAAGAGGCAATTGTCCACAATGTCCATTAATTTCAAAGAAAACAAAACTTTTGACTCTCAAAGTATAAACAATTCTATAACATACCTGAAAAAGTGCCCACTCCACAGAGACAATACCCAAGGTCAGGACCAAATACGGGTCTCTAGTGCTGTGAGGTAGTAGCCTACCAGCTGTGCCAGTGCATTTTTTATGTTTCCACCCAGGGAAAAAGGTTCTGACTGTCTACCCTATCTATGCATCTCATAATTCCCTACACTTCCATCTTGCCTCCCCTCAATCTCCAATATTACAGAGAAAACAATCTAAGTTTGTCCAACCTCTCCTTATAGCTCATGCCTGCTGACCAAAGTAGTATTCTTGTAAACCTCTTCCGCAAAGTCTCCACATCTTTCCCGTCATAAGGCAACGAGAACTGCACAACAAATGCAGCCTAACCAAAGTTTTATAAAGCTGTTATACAACTTCCTGAATCTTATGCTCAATATCTTGAGCATATCATACCCCTTCTTTACCATACTATTTATTTTGCCACTTTCACAGATACATAGACATGGATCGCAAGAACTAATGATAAAAGTAAATTACTTGAGAATTTTGCCAGTCGTTGACTGCTCTTCTCCCCAGTAGTGAAGGTCCAACCCGAAAGGCATCACAGGTGCTTTTTTCATCTCTTCACTTTTTCTTTTCTTGGCATCTTCACTGGACAGTTCTGACACTGCTGGTGTGGATGACCAAATGTTGTCGTCCGAGGTTCCAGGTAGGCTATTAGAAGAACACATTAAAAAAAGAAAAAATCAATGGAAAGCGGCATGCTACACAATCACATTTCCAATTTCATTAACCTCTGCACTAATATTCACATTAATGTAGGATCACTTTGACTAATACCATCATTATATACTTTACAACTTGCTAGTCAATTTGAAGTTTCCAGCATGCAATTTATTCCTGGATCACCCATGCAAAAATAAAAGTTGACACCACCTATAATTGTGATAATTAAAAAAGAAACAATGACCAATTTTCCTTTGCACCTCTTCTCTGGTATCTGCTTCAATGATAGGCACCAAAGTCTAAACATGTCAACATCTAAACAATCTTTTACAAGCAATAGGAAAGGATCTAAAGTACATTTAAAATAGCCACTTGAGCATCCGCCACCAGTCAATTGGATCCTGGACCTCAAATTAATTTTCTCAACTCATCACCATATTTTCTGTCCCATGCTCAACTGAACAATGAACATTTGAGAAGTATGAGATTACTACCATTTACTGAGGTGAGTATTTTTTTTGGAGACAACAAAGTATTTTCTCTGGTATGACATGAGCAAGTCACTGTTAAGACATGGAAGTTTTAAAAATCCTTGTGACAGTATCATGCCTTAACGTGGTCCATAGAAAAAACACCGATATCACAACAGCTAAGACTTTCAATCACCTTTTCAATCTGGTAAACATACTTGACGTAATGTATACCATGGCAAATTTCAATTATATTCTCTTAAAACCTCCTCTTGTTTAACTCGTATCCAATGAATTATACTTAATTGATTAATAGCTTCTGATTAAGAATGAACTGAAGTGAAACCCGATTAGCCACCTTTTGCATTTGAAAATGATTTGCGCAAATGGTTTGGTGTGTTTATTGAAAATTGCCTTCAAAATCAAGATATTTTATGCTACACTGTAATAGTACCTTCACTTTACTCCAACCATTGAATAAAGTCATACAACATTTGTATTTTGTATTTGTGACTTTTGTCCAATCAACTTTAATAAATTAGAATCTGTTTTTGGACAGGTAGGAAAGTGTCAGACGAGAAGATAGAATAAAAAAATCTCAAGCTCTAGAGAAAAATTCAAGCCCTAGAGAAAACTCCAACTAGAAACATCTAAAGACTAAGATTATAACATTTGGGATTATAACATTATATCATTAGGCCCCCAACAGTTTTATTTTAGTACAAGACTCATTGTGCAGTGAGCTGCTTGGAAACAAAAATGTTGTGGCAGGAAAAGACAAAGTACTGGAGTAACTCAGCAGGTCAGGCTGATCCTATCCCAGTGCTACAAATATTTATTTTCCAGGTATCATAGTCATAGAGTCACAGTAATGTGGAAAACAGGCACTTCGTCCCAATTCGCCCACACCGGCCAACATGTCCCAGCTACCCTAGTCCCACTTGCCTGCGCTTCGTCCATAACTCTCCAAACCTGTCCTATCCATGTACCTGTCCAACTGTTTCTTAAACGACGGGATAGTCCCAACCTCAACTACCTCCTGTGGAATCTTATTCCATACACCCACCAACGTGTGTGTGAAAAAGTTACCCGTCAGATTCCTATTAAATCTTTTCCCCTTCACCTTGAACCTGTGTCCTCTGGTCCTCGATTCCCCAACTCTGGGTAAAAGACTCTGTGCATCTACCCGATCTATTCCTCTCATGATTTTGTATACCTCTATAAGATCTCCCCTCATCCTCCTATGCTCCATGGAATAGAGACTCAGCCTACTCAACCTCTCCCTATAGCTCACACCCTCTAGTCCTGGCAACATCCTCGTAAATCTTTTCTGAACCCTTTCAAGCTTGACAATACCTTTCCTATAAAACATGGTGCCGAGAATTGAAAACAATATTCTAAATGCGGTCTCACCAACATCTTATAAAACTGCAACATGACCTCCCAACTTCTATACTCAATACTCTGACTGATGATGGCCAAAGTGCTAAAAACCTTTTTGACCACCTCATCTACCTATGACTCGAACTTCAAGGAACCATGCACTTGTACTCCTAGATCCCTCTGCTCTACAACACTCCCCAGAGGCCTACCATTTGTTGTGTAGGTCCTGCCCTTGTTCGACATCCCAAAATGTAACTCCTCACACTTCTGTGTATTAAATTCCATCTGTGGCGGCACCGGGAGGTGGGCCACGCACTATACCTAACCTTCAACTCTTGGGGGGTTTACGTGTCCCGGTGACGAGAGGTAGGGGGTCACGGTATGGTCACGGGTGCCCCTGTGGAGTATTTAATGGGTTAGTTGCACTCGTTCTTTAACGGACAACACATCTGTTACATTTGGTAACCCAGACGTCCAGACTAGATATTCTGGAAGAGAAAATGTGCCCCGCCAGTGCCCAACCCGTCGATGACGACCAGGCTCAACTCAGCGCTGTCGCCATGAAGCTGCCGACCTTATGGACTGAACAGCCGCAGGTATGGTTCCATCAGGCCGAATTCTTCGTTCGCAGGGTAACAAATAATGAGACCCGCTACCATTACGTGGTCGGCGCGCTGAAATAATCCCTTTCCTGCAGGATCCACCGGCGGCCAATAAATATGGCGGCCTGAAGGCACTGCTGCTCCATACCTTCAGCCTCAGTCGGATGGACCGAACGGCCAGTATTTACAACATGGGTGGGCTCAGCGACTGTAAACCATGGGCCCTAATGAGCGAGATGCTCTCGCACATGGACAGCCACCACTATTGCATGATTTTTGAATATGCCTACAGCTTCCAGACCGCATCCACCTGCTCCTCGCAGGGGTAAGTTTAGAAAACCCCTGGGCTCTAGCGGAGCGTGCTGACGAACTGTGGTTGTCCCATCGGCAGGAAGTGGGCCAGCTGGATCGAGTGTCCACAGTGCCCAGGAAGGCACAGTGGCCTAGACCCACGCCCACCAGGAGCTCCGTGGAGCATCTGGAGCCTGCCCTTAAAGGGGAAGTTCTTAAAGGGGAGTGATGCTTTTACCACCAGCGTTGGGGCTCGACGGCCCCCTCAATGCCGCCCGCCCTGTGCGTTTCTGGGAAACGCTAGGGACGGCTGCCGGCAATCACTGCAGCGGTCGGCAACGTTCATCGCCTTTACGTCTGGGAGCGAAAGAGGCGTTGGCTCGGGTGACGATGCTGGTACATCTGCGGATCGACGCCCCCAGAGCACTAACTGTGGAGGCCTCGGACTCTGCGGTTGGTGGTGTATTGGAACAGTTTGTAGACAGTCACTGGCGGCCTCTCGCCTTTTTCAGCTGCCAACTTAACCCGGCGGAGCATAAATACAGCACGTTCAACCGGGAACTGATCGCTTTATATCTGGCGGTTAGGCATTTCCGTTATTTCCTGGAGGGCCAGAACTTTGTTGCGTTTTCTGACCATAAGCCCCTCACCTTCGCCTTCGCCAAGGTGGCCGACTCTTGGTCCGCTCTGTAGCAGCACCACCTCACCCCTATCTCTGAGTTCACGACGGGCATCCGCCACATCACCGGGAAAAATAACTTGGTCGTGGACGCCTTGTCCCGCTCGGCTGTTAAGGCCATTCTCGACATGTCCCCGGTAATCGATTACTCAGCTTTAGCGGCGGCGCAGCTAGCAGACGAGGAGATGAGGGCGTACCGAACTGCCATCACAGGACTGGTGTTCGAGGACGTGCCTTTGCGTTCCACTGGCATCACCGTCCTGTGTGACATCTCCACGGGGCAGCCTATTGTTCCGGTGGCCTGGTGTCGTCGGGTTTTCAACGCCATTCATGGTTTGGCCCACCCATCCATCCGGGCGACGGTGGCGTTGGTTGCTGCAATATTCGTATGGCATGGATTGCGGAAGCAGTTCGGTCATTGGGCCTGGGCGGGCATTCCCTGTCAAACATCGAAGGTTCAGCGGCACGTCTGGGCGCCAGTTCAAGACTTTCCGGTGCTTCGCCGGCGTTTCAACCATGTCCACGTGGATATCGTGGGGCTGCTACCTCCGTCCCGCGGCATTTCACACTTGCTTACGGTGGTGGACTGTTTCATCCGGTGGTCGGAGGTCATCCCGCTTGTTGACATCTTGACCCTGTCCTGCGTGTGTGCCCTGGTGGCCTATTGTGTTGCCCGTTTCGGGGTACCGCTGGACATCTCATCCGAACGAGGTGCCCAATTCACGTCGGAGCTGTGGTCAGCAATGGCTCGCCTGTTGGGGGCTCAGCTCCACCACTCGACAGCATATCACCCCCAGTCGAATGGGTTGGTGGAACGTTTCCACCGCCGGCTTAAGGACGCTTTGAAGGCTCGCCTCACCGGTCCCGGTTGGATGGACGAGTTGCCGTGGATCCTGCTGGGGATTCGCACGGCCCCAAAGGAGGACTTGCAGGCTTCATTGGCGAGTTGGTTTACGGCGTTCCATTAATCGTGCCTGGGGTGATTATCCCAACCGCTGGCGACCCCCAGGAGTCGCCATCATCCATGTTGGTCCGACCGCGGGAGAAGGTCGGCGCCCTGTCTCCTGTCCCAACGTCGCAGCATGGTGTCGCTCTATCTCACGTGCCTCCGGCTCTTGCGGACTGTCAGTATGTCTTCTTTTTCGGGTGCTACAGCACGGGCTCACGACTTTTGAATTGGACATGGGGGGGTCGGGGGGAGACTGTGTCGGTGTCTCGTTTGAAGATGGCCCATTTGGACCTGAGTAAGCCAGTCCAGGAGACCCAACCTCGCAGTCAAGGGCGTCCGCCGTCTCGTGTCCCACCTAGTTCGTCCTTACCAGAAAATAAACCTTTACGTGGGGACGTACGGACGAGGTCCGGCCGCCTCGTTTGGCTGCCCGTCCGTTTTTGTGCATCCGGTTCTGGGAGGGGGCGGGGGAGGGGGAGGTAATGTGGCGGCACCGGGTGGTCGGCCACGCATTATACATAACCATCAGCTCTTGGTGGGGGGGTCACGTGTCCTGGTGACGAGAAGTAGGGGTCACGGTGTGGTCACGGGTGCCCCTGGGGAGTATTTATGGGATTAATCGCACGCGCACGGGGTTGGTGAGCGAGGAGAATTAGTGTAGCAATAAAGAACAAGAATTTCAGACAAACTTTGTCTGCCTCGTTCTTTAACGGACAACTCCGCATCCGCTGCACATTAACCATTCCTCTGCCCACCTGTCCAATCGATCCAGATCCTGCTGCAATCGTTAACAACCTTCTTCACTATCTGCAAAACCACTAACTTTTGTATCATCAGCAAACTTGCTAATCTTGCCCTGTAAGTTCTCATCCAAATCATTGATGTAGATGACAAACAGTAACGGGCCCAGCACCAAACCCTGTGGCACACCACTAGTCACAGGCCTTCATTCTGAGAAGCAACCTTCCACCATCACCCTCTGCTTCCTTCCATAGAGCCGATTTGCTATCTATTTAGCTATCTCTCCTTGGATCCCATGAGATCTAACCTTCCAGAGCAGCCAACCGTGCGGCACCTTGTCGAACGCCTTACTAAAGTCCATGTACACAACATCTACATCTCTGCCTTCATCAACTTTTATGCTCACGTCTTTTAAAAAAATCAACCAGATTTGTGAGACGTACCTCCCACGTACTAACCATTCTGACTGTCCCTAATCAGCCCTTTGGCATCTCTCCTGTATTTAAGGACGACATAAATTTGAACCAGAGCTCCCGCAATGTCCTCGGATAGATCTGATCAGGCACCGGAGATTTTTCTACCTTCAAACACGACAGTACCTTCAGTACTTCCTCGTCGATAACCCTGGCTGCTTTCATGACACCTCCAGTGACTGCTCCAATTTCCTCCATCCTACTATCTTTCTCCTCGGTAAATACAGAGGAGAAATACTCATTGAGGACCTTGCCCATCTCCTGTGGCTCCACACAGAGGTGACTGATTTTATTCCTGAGAGGTCCCACTCTCACTTTAGTTACCCTTTTCCCCCTTATGTATTTATAAAAAATGTTGGAATTGTCTTTTATGCTACTCACCAGAGCTCTCCTGTCCACTTTTTGCCTTTCCGATCTCCTTTTTAAGTTTGCTCCTTAGTTCCCAAAATTCCTCTTGGGATGCACTTGATCCCAGCTGCCTGCTCCTGCCCCATGCATCCTTCTTGTTTTTGACTAACGTCGCAATTTCCCTCGTCAGCCAAGCTTCCTTACATTTGCCTGCTTTGCCTTTCACTCTAACGGGGACGTACACATCCTGAGCTCTCTTCAGTACACTTTTAAAAACATCCCACTTGGCCGATGTTCATTTTCCCTCAAATAACCTGCTCCAGTCAACTTGAGCGAGATCTTCTCTCATGTCCTCAAAGTTGGCCTTACCCCAGTTGAGCATTTTAACACCTGGACCCTCTCCGTCCCGATCCATAACCATCTTAAACCTAATTGAACTGTGGTCACTGGACCCAAAAGGCTCCTCCACACACACTTCATTAACTTGCCCTTCCCAATGTCCCAATACTAGATCCAACGTTGCTTTCTCACGTGTGGGGGCCTTCACATACTGTTTGAGAAAACTCCCCTGAACACTTTTGAGGAATTCCACCCCATCTAAACCCTTCACGCTATGATTTTCCCAGTATATATTGAGAAAGTTGAAATCCCTGACTACAACAACCTTATTTAACATGCAGCTGTCTGCAATCTACTGGCACATTTGGTCTTCTTAATTCCCATTGACTATTTGAGGGTCTGTAGTACACCCCCAACAAGGTGATCATCCCTTTCTTGTTCCTCAGCTCCACCCATATAGCTTCACTAGACGAACCGTCTGTAATGTCACCTCTGAACACAGCCGTGATAGCCTCCTTAACCAATAATGCAACCCCCCTCCTCTTTCTTCCTCACCCCCGTCTCTCCTGAAGCTCCTGTACCCCGGAACATTGAGCCAGTCCTGCCCCCCTCACTTAACCAGGTTTCAGTCATAGCTACAACGTCCCAGTCACTCGTACCTATCCACACCCTAAGCTCATCTGCCTTACCCGTCAAGCCCCTTGCATTAAAATACGTGCAGTTTCAACCAACCCTCCTTCCTCACTCTCTGACTTTTTGCCTATTCTGTCCATTAACTTTTCCCACACCACCATCCATTCCAACTTCTAGTCTCTCCTGTGCCTCTGTCCTACACGAGATCCCACCCCCCTGCCAATCTAGTTTAAACCCTCCCTTGTAGCATTAGCAAACCTTCCCGCTAGGGAAAAAAGTTGTTCAGCACGGACTTGTAGGGCCGAGATGGCCTGTTTCCGTGCTGTAATTGTTATATGGTTATATGATGTTGGTCCCACCAGTTTAGGTGCAACCCATCCCTTTTATTCGTCACCCAATGATCCAGAAATCCAAATCCCTGCCCTGTGCATCAACTCCTCAGCCATACATTCATATCCTCCATCTTCCTATTCTTACCTTCACTAGCATGAGGTATTGGAAGCAATCCTGAGATCACTACCCTGCTGGTCCTGCTTTTCAGTCTTCAGCCCAATACCATAAAATCTTATTGCAGAACCTCCTTCCTCTTCCGACCTATATCATTTGTGCCAACATGCACAACAACCTCCGGCTGCTCCCCCTCACTCTTGAGGATGTCGTGCAGCCGCTCCGATACGTCCCGGACCCTGGCACTAGGTAGGCAACACACTGGTGCTAAGTTGACATATTAGTCAATGGTTCACGAGAATTTTATTGTCACATGCACCTAGGTACAGTGAAATTCCTATTTTGCATATAGTTCAGTTAATATCTGACTAAACAAGCACAATCATACTAAGTACAAGAGTGTAAGATTACATTACATTGAGACAGTATAAAAGGGTCGCCACGTTTCTGGTGCTTACTTCTACCCTGCATGGTAAAAGTCGTGAAAAATGTCATAACATGGATAATGAAAGGTCACCTATCCATGTTTTCCAGAGATGCTGCCTGACCTGCTGAGTTACTTCAGCACATTGTGTCCTTTTGTATATTAACCAGCATCTGCAGTTCTTTGTTTCCTAGACAATAGACAATAGCAGCAGGAGTAGGCCATTCGGCCCTTCGAGCCAGCACCGCCATTCAATGTGATCATGGCTGATCATCCACAATCAGTACCCCGTTCCTGCCTTCTCCCCATATTCCCTGACTCTGCTATCTTTAAAAGCCCTATCTAGCTCTCTCTTGAAAGTATCCAGAGAACCGGCCTCCATCGCCCTGAGGCAGAGAATTTCAGACTCACAACTCTTTGTATGAAAAAGTGTTTCCTCTTCTCCGTTCGAAATGGCTTACCCCTTATTGTTAAACTGTGGCCCCTTCTATCTAATATTGTGGCTTGAGTACATGGCCAAAGATGACCCGGGTATGTTTTAAAACTTAACCTCTTCTTGAAGTTCAAGTATATCTGCCTGACCATAAGGTTGCAAAGAGTTTTTGGGTAACCCTTGTATTAATCGCCAATGACAAATCAACAGCACAATCATCCTACAATAGCAGATTATGAAAAAAATCCTCAGCTGCCCACATTCTTTGGGGTCATTAAGACCCCTGAGTGATAGCAATTATTTCAATTGTTCCCTGCTTCCTGCTTCAAACATCATTGGGCAAACCCTTTCAAAATCTACCAGGAACTTTAATTTACATAGAGCTATTTCTTTAAAACCTAGATATCCCCTGCTTCTTCACGTGCACCAACATCGTCCATCTCCATGCAAGAATGGAAACCAACGTGCCATCCTAATAATTAGACCTGTAACAAAGGTACTAAACAAGAGGCATACGAATGAAATTAGTCAATAAAATGGCACTAGACAGCAGAAAATAGCATTTTGCAGAAACAAATGTGCAGTTATATGCAGAGCTATTACCCTCTGACCAGCAGGACTAGTGATTCTCTACATCACTCTCATTTTGCCATAATCATTATGCCCCTGTAAACCATCAGTGTCATTAACAAAATAATGAGGCAGGATTGGCTTGATTAGATTCCCTGAAAGATAGATGAACCCACAGACTTTACTTCAGCAATTTTTCCATTTTTCCCCCTAGTTTTTCACTTATCTGCTGAAACTATGAAAAAGATTGTCTGATGGTTCTCTCTCATTCATCTAGTTTGTATGTCGAGTCTTACTAGCAACGAGTTGTCAGCTTCAGACATCCCCAGGCAGATCGCTCGACTGTTTGGGGTACATTTCCTTCATCTATCCCTGCTAAGTGACCTGAAACCCTTCAACTAATTCATAAAGGCCAAATTGTTTTGACTGGATCGATTCAAAGAACTCAGTCACTGAAACCATGGTACAATTACTTGATCAAAATCTATTTCAGCAGTGCTTTCCACTACATCATGAATTTCAAAAGCTCCTTGGATTCATTAACAAAAGATTCAATTTGTAATGTCTTTATCTCATCCAACAGAAAATACCTCCAGTGTTCAGCTGTAATCAACGCCCTCACTTCAGAGAAATCTGGATCTCTATGCATGGATAGTATTATTTGTTTAATCCAGATCTTGTTGATTGAAAATTACCAAGAAATGGAATTGAAGAAGAAACCAATATTTGACTTCCTTAAGAAACTGGAATTCCTCAGACTACATCGCAAATGATTCTGCAAATAGCATCCTTCAGAAAGAATGATGGTTGATAGTTAATTAAAAGCCATTACACAATTTACAAAATACACACAGTCTTTTATTAGCCATGGTTGCACTATTTTCAATATAATTGTTTTGAACATATAACAAAAAATTATGTTAACAATCAAAAACAAAGCTCTATTCAAAGGAGTTATGATTGAAATTATAACATCTGAAACATTCACATGGAGCTGCTATTTTCATAGTATTTTACAATAAACATGAAAAAAATTAAGATCTATGAACAAGTGGTGGCTTCCAGAGCTGCCTTTTCTCTACATACTTGCTCTATGGTTCTGATACATCCATTGCCATTTTGCGGTGGGACATTTTGTTCACTAATGAACTAGTAAAAAAAAATGTGATTGTTTATCGTTGTGTTTTTCCTCTGTGCTCCATTAGGAACGTCAACACCTGTTGCTGCTCCTATTGGATATCCTGACAATGGTACCAACATGTACCCTAACTAGCTGTCAATTGAGTAATTTATTTTTCCCCAACTTGTTTTGAATTTGTCCTAAACGTGGCAATCAGTCAGCATTTCACAATTAATTTAGAGAAGAATATAGTTCTACGACAGATGGCACAATGGGCTAAGTGTTCGGCTGGCAACCGGAAGGTAGCTGGTTCGAATCCCGCTTGGAGTGCATACTGTCGTTGTGTCCTTGGGCAAGACACTTCACCCACCTTTGCCTGTGTGTGTCCTTGGGCAAGACACTTCACCCACCTTTGCCTGTGTGTGTGGATGTAATTATGTGAAGCACTTTGGGGTCAATGCAAGTTGACTAAAAATGTGCTATATAAATAAAGAAAATTTAAATTTAATTTAAATTAAAAATACGTTGACATATTTCAGTGCAAATAATTTGATGCAATTTAATTAATAGATGAGAATTGTTTTCATTGAATCGTCGAAGGTTACGGCAAACAGTCAGGTGAGCTAATCCATGCCAACTGGACGTAAAGGTTAATTCTACTACAGGTCTTCAAGTGGTTATCCACAAATTTACCTTTAAATGTGGGGAGATTTTCTGCCTCCCCCCTCTTCAGACAGTGAGCAATAGAATTCCATCAATCTGAAGTAGGATCCCGACCTGAAACGTCACCTATTCATGCACTTAAGAGTTGTTGCCCGACCTGCCAAGTTATTCCTGCACCTTGTGCTCTACTGTAAAAAAATTCCCCCTCAACTACACTCTATTCTTTCTGTCAAATAAATATCTGACAGTTCAACCAATTGCCTATGAGTAATCTCTTTTTATATTTAAAAAAATCATTGACAGAAGCTTTGACAAAGGGCCCATGACCTAAACGTTTAACTTTCTCTCCTCAGATGCTGCGGAAGGACATGCTTAATATTTACAGCATTTTCTCCTTTAATCAGATACTTTAGTCAAATGTTATTTGCTCTTAGAGTTTTGAGATAGTTGAGCTGAAACCACATCAAAAACAATTCCAGGGTGTACTTGCTGCAATACTTAAGAACAGCATTCTTCAGTTTCACGGATGTCTTCACCACTGCTATCCTTGACTGAGAAGGACAAGTCCTGACAGCTTCTAGTCCCTTTTCATGCCCATTCTCCCACTTCTTCTTTCGTGTCCATCATCTATGTTTCAAATGTTCAGCCTGGCTCTTGCACAGTGGACAGCCTTTTCGTTTGCCACCGCTAGATCTTCCAGGCAGCATTGTTCACCAAGAAGTGGGCATCTTAGTAGGGCTTCCCACAAACAACTTAGCATCCCACTAGCAACTCTTACTCCAAATACTCTACTGATCGGTATTATCCTCCCTCCGCTCCCAACTCTGTCTCTCCACCATTGGGAGTCATCCCCAATTTGCTCTTGCCAAAAGATAAAGGCCTATATTTAAATAAAGCTTGTTCAATAGAACATGACAATAGGACGTGCCTTGTGTTTAGTTCATGAATAAAATCCACCAGGTGGCAGCTATTCAATATGCTCTCGCAGCTAACCAATTTCTTGACCAGTATTCTTCGAAGTTGCCTAACCAGCAACTTACAAATCGTAATTGCTACCTCCTTATTTTCCAGCTGTGTGTTAATACAACATTGATGCTGTGTTTTTTTAAAATATATTGAAACTTTGCTGGATTTTCTCTACAGCTCACTTACCTTGCTGCATTGTCTAGTTCAACACAAAAGTACTTGCAACAGAAGTACATTTTTAAAAGAGTGATTATGATGTTCAAATGAATTGTGCTATCTGGCAAGTTGTCATTGGCAGCTACACCAGTGCGATTTTGGTGTCAGATATGCAAGCTGTGACACTGTCATCTGTGTACAATTTATTTGGACTATTGTAGAGAGAAATGAGTCCACACAATTGCATCGGTTCCTTTTAATTTTTTTATATCTCATCAGGCTATCACCTCCTTTTCCCTATAGAGGATCTCCTCCTTCCCTTCATGCCTGAGCTCCGACTATACAATGTCTCCAAAACCACATGCCCAAATTCCACAATACCCTTCCCTCTGACCACAAGAACACAAATAGGAGCTGGAATATACAGTGCCCTCCATAATGTTTGGGACAAAGACCATTATTTATTTATTTCCCTCTGTACTGTAATAGATTCGTAATAGAAAAAAAAAATCACATGTGGTTAAAGTGCACATTGTCAGATTTTAATAAAGGCCATTTTTATATATTTTGGTTTCACTATCTCTGGAATTCTCTGCCACAGAAGGTAGTTGAGGCCAGTTCATTGGCTATATTTAAGAGGGAGTTAGATGTGGCCCTTGTGGCTAAAGGGATCAGGGGGTATGGAGAGAAGGCAGGTACAGGATACTGAGTTGGATGATCAGCCATGATCATATTGAAGGGCCGAATGGCCTACTCCTGCACCAATTTTCTATGTTTCTATGTAGAAATTTCAGGGCACCATAATGTTTGGGACACATAGCTTTACAGGTGTTTGTAATTGCTCAAGTGTGTTTAATTGCCTCCTTAATGCAGGTATAAGAGAACTCTCAGCACCAAATCTTTCCTCAAGTCTTTCCATCACCTTTGGAAACTTTTATTGCTGTTTATCAAAATGAGGACCAAAGTTGTGCCAATGAGTCAAATAAGCCATTATGAGACCGAGAAACAAGAATAAAACTGTTAGAGACATCAGTCAAACCTTAGGCTTACCAAAATCAACTGTTTGGAGCATCATTAAGAAGAAAGAGAGCACTGGTGAGCTTACTAATCGCAAAGGGACTGGCAGGCCAAGGAAGACCTCCACAGCTGATGACAGAAAAATTCTCTCTATAATAAAGAAAAATCCCCAAATACCTGTCTGACAGATCAGAAACACTCTTCAGGAGTCAGGTGTGGATTTGTCAATGACCACTGTCTGCAGAAAACTTCATGAACAGAAATACAGAGACTATACTGTAAGATGCAAATCACTGGTTAGCCACAAAAGTAGGATGGCCAGGTTACAGTTTGCCAAGAAGTACTTAAAAGAACAACCACAGTTCTGGAAAAAGGTCTTGTGAGCAGATGAGACAAAGATTAACTTGTATCAGAGTGATGGCTAGAGCAAAGTATGGAGGAGAGAAGGAACTGCCCAGGATTGTGTATTGTGTGTTCTTTTTTATTGTACCGCTGCTGGCAAGTTCATTTCACTGCACTTTATTGTGTATGTGACGAATAAATCTGACTATTGACTATTGATCCAAAACATACCACCTCATCAGTGAAAGTGGGGTTGTTAGGCCTGGGCATGTATGGCTGCTGAAGGTATGGCTCACATCTTCATTGACAATACAACTGCTGATGGTAGCAGCATAATGAATTCTGAAGTGTATAGACACATCCTCTCTGCTCAAGTTCAAACAAATGCCTCAAAACTCATTGGCCGGCGGTTCATTCTACGGCAAGACAATGATCCCAAACACATTGCTAAAGCAACAAAGCAGTTTTTCAAAGCTAAAAAATGGTCAATTCTTGAGTGGCCCAATCACCCGATCTGAACCCAATTGAGCATGCCTTTTATAGGCTGAAGAGAAAACTGAAGGGGGCTATCCCCCATAACAAGCATAAGCTAAACATGCCTGCAATACAGGCCTGGCAGAGCATCACCAGAGAAGACACCCAGCAACTGGTGATATCAATGAATTGCAGATTTCAAGCAGTCATTGCATGCACAGGATATGCAACAAAATACTAAACATGACTACTTTCATTTACATTACATTGCTGTGTCCCAAACATTATGGTGCCCTGAAACTGGGGGACTATGTATAAACACTGCTGTAATTTCTATATGGTGAATCCAAAATGTATAAAAATGGCCTTTATTAAAATCTGACAATGTGCACTTTAACTAAATGTGATTTTTTCTATTACAAATCTCAAATTGTGAAGTACGGAGGCAAATAAATAAATGATGGGTCTTTGTCCCAAATCTTATGGAGGGCATTGTATCACATAGCCCTGTATCCCAGCACGATTATTAAGATTGTGGTTGTTTTGACCATGGTCACGTTTCATCCTGTTCCCCACTCTGCTACATAATAAGATCCTGCCTGTCTCTGGCATGAATACTTTCAATGATTTAACCTCCAGAACTTCAAGCAGGACAGTTTCAAAGATTCACAATCCTGAGGAAATCTATCCCGTTATTGTGAATTAAGCCCTTAAATTCTTGATTTTCTCAGAGGGAAAAGGACCTCTTAGTATCTACTCTGTCAAGTTCTCTCAGAATCTTATACATTTTTCTCATTCCTGAAATCCAATGAATATTTGCCCAAGCTACCCAATCATTTTTTAAAAGATAGCCACTTTGTCATTTAAATCACCTGGTGAATCTTCCCTCAGCAGCCACCAATACAAGTATATCCTCCATTGAGTAAAGAGATCAAAACTATATGTAGCACTCAGTTATGGACAGCCCTCCACTTTACCAGTCAAGAGTGTTTAATTATCATATGTACCATAAAAAACTGTCAATTTATAACCGCAATATTAGTGGAAAGAAAACACAAAGTCCGTGGAATAACTAAAGACACAGTTCATCGATGTTCAGTTGTTGTGGACACTGATGTGTAGTGTTCATGCGCCTGATAGTTCAATGGCTCAGTGGTGCATTATTTGTCACATGTGCAACTGCAGTAATTGCATATTTACACATGCAGGCGCTGCCATGTTGTGGCACCATTTCCAGAATCCAAAGTCTGGTACACACGCGCGCTTGGAGCAGCTCCTGATTCAGGTAAGTCCCAGGTTCCTGCAGGGCCTTCCACTATGTCCTTCAACCGGATTGGCCCGCAAACCGACGTCCCTCTCCTCGTTCAGCAGCTGACCTTGAAGGCGCAGGAGGCATTATCCTGTTCACTCTGCTACCGGCCCCTGCTCCTCGCGTCCGACGTCTCTTGCGGCTCGCTCCCGGTACCATGGGCCGCTGTGCCTTGTGTTCTCAGCTGACTGCTGTACCAGTCATCCTGGCAGATTTCCGGTTCCACAGTCTGCCGAGCCTTCGAGCATGTTCCCAGAGTTGCATGGAAGAAGTTGTCCTTGAATCTGGTGGTTCCTGTACCTTCTTCCCGATGGTCGGAGCAAAATGTGTGAGGGTTTTTGATATTATCGCCGGCCTTTTTGAGGCAATACATCCGAAAGATCCCTTTACATGGCAGAGAGGTCAGTATCTGCAAATGACAAAGCAGTGTCTACTACTCTCTGTAATCTCCTTCATTCCTGGGTGTTCTAGTTACCAAACCAGGCCATGTTGCAGTCAGTCAGGTGCTTTCTCTTTTACTCTACATCCCCTGCATAATATAGGCCAACATCCCATTTAGCTTCCTATTTACTTCTTGAACTTGCATGTTAATGCTCAATGATCTCCATATCTTGTGCTCTGCAGCCTTCAATAGGGTATCCTCGATATTTTATTTTTTTCTTATAAACCAGGAACCAGATAATTCTACACCATCTGCCAAATATTTGCCCACTTGCTTAATCTATCTATAACCTTTAGGAAGACACAAAGTGCTGGAGTAACTCAGGGGTTCAGGCAGCATTCCTGGAAAATATGTTAGATTACATTTCAGGTTGGGACTCTATTTGGGAAGGGAAGCACCTCCCCCCCCGTTTCTCTCATCTGAGCCTCATCAATGGGCAGGACAGTGGTAGAGTTGCTGCCTTATGGCGCCAGAGACTTGGGTTCGATCCTGTCTATGATTGCGGCCTTTATGGAGCTTGCACGTTCTCGCTATGAACACGTGGGTTTTCTCCAGGTGCTCCGGTTTCCTTCCACATTCCAAAGACATATAGGTTTGTAGGTTAAAGTAAACCTGGCTTCAGTAAAAATTGTAAATTGGTCCAAGTGTGTGGTGTCAGTCGGCGCGGACTCGGTGGACCAAGAGCCTGTTTCCTAATGTCTAAAAGCCATCAATGTAGGTTTCATCTAGAACAGAAATCTACTATGAAGTACCTATAAAATTCCTCTAAAAAATGCAAAGTACACCATATCTCCCTTTATCTAACCTGCTTATTACATCCACAAAGATCTATAATAAATTATTAAACGCTATTTTCTTTTTAAAAAGATTCTGTCTGGTACCTTTGTTATGATTTTCAAAACATACTGTAACAAAGGAAACAGCGCATTGATTGCCTCCTACCACCCTCTCGCTGCCAAACTCACCCACAACTAACCAACTCGGTCATTGTCGCATCCTGAGTGGCGACAGTAGGCGCCATCATTCATTGGTTCTTGAACTCCTTTCTAATTTCTGACAATTTCAACCTACTGCCAGGCCTCCCCAGACCTGAACATGAAGGGTGTGCATGGCACAGTGCATACAATTTGGATCTTGCACAATTCAATAGTGCCCAATGCCATGGGACTGGGCCATTACTTTTAGGCAAAACAAAGCGCTGGAGGAACTCAGCAGGTAATTCAGCATCTGTGAAGGGAATGGTCAAACAATTCAGTTTCAGATTCAGAAAGGTCCGGACCTGGAACAATGCCCATTCCCTCCATAGATTCTACCTGAACCACTGAGTTCTTCCAGCACTTAATTTCACTCAAGATTCGAGCATCAGAAGTTTCTTGTGTCTCCATTACTTAGATCCAAGTGATGGTCCTTTACCAAATGGTTATTTGTGCATCATGGACACCAACTGAACATGCCCCTGCAAGTTCTAATGCATTTATAGACCTATACATTTACCCATAAAGTAGTTCAACACAAAACAGGGAGATTCGAGCAATTCACAGAATGGGCAGAGTTTACTCATCTGAGCAGGAAACTATAACCAGCCTTTGTGCCCTGGCTTGCAACAGGATGATACTTGAAGGTTTATTTCCAAATCTCAACTGAAATACTACAATGTTCTACTTGGACATTGGACAACTGGAATGGGCTTGTTTGCAAATCTCATGGATTGGCAGATTCTGACAATGAATAATGATCAAGTGCACAGAAAGCCAATCAATCATTGCAGATACACCATATCCCAAACAAAAAACTGATAATTCAATTGTACAATGATGACGTAGGTTATTTTTAGTGCATATCAAAAGCTTCTATTCAGTCATGGCGAAGTTCATCAACTATGACTTTTTATTATTCTGTAGATATTGACATGCTATTTATATTTATAATCTTGCTCATTACAAATTCTGTTTATCTCCATATGCTTTATGCTTTCAATTTTAGCTACAGTTATTACTATAGCAACAGCAAGAAACAATCACTCAGTTAACAACTGCAATTGTAGGAAAACCAAGCTACAAATATAAAAGTTTTTCTTCAATCTCATGTATTGAATGGTGGCCTGCGGAAAATGTCCATTAGGTTTGTCCTCATAACGGTCAATGCTTTTCAAAGAAATGCCTTTTATGTGAAGTGTATTGAGGTGTGAAATGCTATACTGCATAAACATGTCCTTCTAATGTTCCTTCATTTTTGTTCAAAATTTACCGCTCTCCATTTATCTGCATAATCATTTCTGGTGTGCTTTATCCAGGTGAATTCATAGATCAACATAAAACAAACTACTGCAAAGGTACAGCTGGGGGACACAGAAGCAAACAGCGTAACGTGAGAAACTCTGCATCTTCTATGGCCTAATCGTTATTAATAAGTGATTAATGGTGCATTGTGCAGAATGAAGGATGCAAGGTCACCGTAGATCACGGGTGTGAACAGCAGGCAAAAACAAGAAACTTGCCTATAAAATCAGCTTTGCACTGATACTGTAGCACCAACAGAGCAACACTCAGGGAGAAACTTATTATAGTAGAGTGCTGCTTCCTCTTTTTAATATTCTGGTATAAAGTTGCTTTCTGTTGTGAAAGCAATATGAAACCAAGAGCTTTACCCCAATTATATTTCTGTTAAGGGCATTATACGTTTGGGGGAAAAAAGTAGGTTAAAATTATTTTTAAGGTCATGTTGTTCTTGATTTGGTCAAACTTACTCATGAGAAAATAAACAAAAGTAAATAGAAACATCTACCTGTCCATCTGCGAGGACAGCTGTTCTTTCCAGATTTTTAACGTTGCTGCAGCACATGTTGGGTCAAGTTCCTCGTCATTCCTCTGCGCTGCTAAGGGTTCAGCAGATGGTGTTACTCTTTTCACTGCTTCCTTGGTCTTCGGTATCAGTGGCTCCAGTCCTGGAGTTACAGATAATACAAACCGCCTGCTTTAGATGTTGTGAACTAAAACATTAAAGAAAATAATAATAATCACCAATGTCTTAAAAAAATATGTTGTACTCAAGTGCTATTATGTCCAGTTCGCTTGTCACTTCAGATACAATTCTGATTCAATAACTGACAGGAAATGCATAAAATATTGATTAAAGGTTAAAATCTGCTATCAAAACACAATAGCAGGTAAACACCATTTCTATGGAGCATTAAGATTCAAATATCCCGTCAATTAAGTCATAGTCTTGGTTATAGCATTGGGGGTTCACTTAAAGTAAACAATCTTCATTGGATAGCTACTGTGACGGAAAGTGTGCAGAAATTTGTAAAAGAAAACAAAAACAGAAGAGCAGAATTTTTAAATACCAAAGTTGCTTGAGTGACATTTAATAGTGTATTAAAGGATTTATTTCTTCAAACCCCTGATTAACTAAATAAATGTTCTGACAGAAAGGCTTAAAGACCTAGTAGCTACCAGTTTGAATTTCCAGACCTACAGCAAGCCAATCAATCTCAGCCAAAGCAGCGGTAGGATATTAAGCTTGCATTGAAATCACAAAGGAATAGGAAGAAATCTCCGCTGTGTACTTAATCACAACTAGGCAATGCTTGCAGGAAAGAAAAGTGCAGGCTTAGTTATTAGGGCCTGAAGATCAAATGAACGACATAACCACACAAGACAGCATACACTAGGCTAGTGCACAAACTACCATATGGACAAGATATCAGAAACATACATTTCCCTCTGAAATGGTACATTGATAGGGGAAAAAAGTAGGAAATTAAAAAATGGAGTCGATTTGGCTAATAATCTCAAATTAAATAATTTCAAGACACAAAACAGTTGTTAATACAAATGTTTATTTTCCAATACAAAAGCAAAGTTGTGGAGTAAAAGTATCTTAAGGTGCAGGGTTTGTTGTAACCAACAGATTTCAGCAGGACGTTTGACAAGCGCAAAGCCCATGGGATACAAGGGAGAGTGGCAAATGGAATCCAAAATTGACTCAGTGGCAGGAAGCAAAGGATAGTGGTTATCTGGTATTATTGTGACTAGAAGTTTCCAGATTATATACAATTTTTCAGTGAGGAGAGGCAGGCACATAGACCAGCTGCATATTTCCCAACAAACACACCATCCTAATTTGGAAGCCATCGATTAATCTAAATGCTGGTACTTTTTACTCTACAGCAGCGTGGAGATACCCTCACCACTACAGTGGTGCAAGGAACAGCTCACCACCAACTTTAAGGGTAGGCCAATAACACTCTTCTTACCAATGACACCCAGATCCCCCTTCCCAAAAAAAGGAAAACCTTATTTTCATTAAGAAGGATTACAAACTGGGTAACATAAAGTAATTAGTAGATTAATTAAGGGGAGATGTAGATGAGGTTTATAACCCAGAGAGAGATAGGGGTTTGGAACTTCCAGCCTGTAAGAATGGTAGAGAGACAAAACCTCATTACACTTGACTAATACACTTGAATGAGTGTTTCAAAATCATTTGACTGCAGTTCTCTGAAATAATTCTTAGCAGATAGGATTAGGCTGGTTTGCTTTTTCAAGATCAGCACAGCCCCAATGATCCAAAATGCCTCCTCCTGTGCCATAAACTTTCTGTATTGAGACTTTGTTGAAAATATTACTTTGCTTCATTTTTAAGTTTTAATTTTTCAAACAGAGAGATATTGTTATAAATGTGACCTCATTCTAAAACTATAAAACGCTGAAATCTTTTTGAAATTGCTCCGCATCACCCATTTGCCTGAAGCAATAACATGGATAGAGTTAAAAAGATTAATCAATAGCAGGAAATGGCAAGGCAGGGCCTATGGCTCAAAGCTAGGCCACTGAATGCTGACATTATTGATTTTAGCAAGTTCACCAGGACTTGTAATTAAAATGTAAATTTGAGAAAGAGATTATGTCCTGACAGAAATCTTAGGATTAGGGAGAAGATAAAGCGCCTCAGTGGTGCAGAGAGAGAGAGAAGGAAGGTTTCCTCAGCTGTGTGGCTTTACCCTTACTTTAACAACATTGGATCTGCTCTGAAGTTTAATTGGCAAATTGTTGAGACAGATAATAGAAACTGCTGATAGAAGTTGAACCATGGAAAGCTCCTATGAACTCTAATGCTTCTGACTTAACTCTTTAGCCTCTTTCAACTGAGCAACATAACATTTGCAGCAATTTTTAACATGATAAGCAGAATGGGGATTGGAGGTGATGATGCAAATAACATGTCACTGAATAATTTTAAAAAAGCAATTGTTTTAACCACTGAACTCTTTTTTTGACAACCGTTGTCAATATGTTTTAAAAGTCAACTGTGTTAAGAACATTATGTTGCACAAAGAAGGCTTTTTCCATCCAAGTCACTTATAGGTTTTGTTTTTTTTACAAAAACATTTGGCACATGGATTCAATGGCAACTCTCAGAGCAATCATAGCAGTCCTATTTCCCCCAGTTATTCTACTGTAATCTATTGCGTCTCACATGTTCATCAAATCCCCAATTCGCCAGCCACCCACCTGAACTAAGGGCAATTTGCACAGTCAATTAACCCATCAGTGTGTCTTTGGGATGCAAAATACTTAAAGGGAGACAGAACCAAAACTGGTCAGTTGCACTGTGGGCATTTACACATCACCTCCACAGCGACCATCCTCTGACAATAATTCTGTTATCCCACTTTCTCATCCACTTCCCACACATTAAGGGCCATTTACAGAGGCCAAATAACCTGCAAATCCATACATCTTTGGAATGCCCCTCCCGAGCCATGTGGGCGGCAGAAGCATCCTGGCAACATTTCTATAAGCTGGATGACGAAAACTGAACACTATACTCCAAGGGCATCCCCACCAACATCTTGTCCAACTGCAACATAACATCCCAACTTCTATACTCAATGGAAACACAAGAGAGTGCAGATGCTGTAATTTTGAGCAAAACAATGCGCTGTAGGAACTCAAGCGGGTCAGGCAGCACCAAGGGAGGGAAAAATCAAAGCGCAAAACTTTGCATACATTCAGAGCTCTTGCCTAGGAGCTGAGATTCTGTACTCAGTAAATGGAGAATCCCACGATAAACCAATGTTTACAGCTTTATGGCTTGCATTCCACAACAATATAATTTTCCAAACATATTACAAGCATCAGCAAAACAATCATAAAATCTAATCAACGCAATTTTAAATCATATTGTTTTTCCCATCCAGCTCACTCTACAAGAGGCACAAGCGACCACAAAAAATTAGCTGCTTGGATTCCAGCATCTAGTCTCATGTCAAGATTTCAACATCTGCAGCTTCTGTCTCCGGCTGCTCATTTTTAACTTCACAAGCACGTTATTTCATCCAGCAAATTCAATTCAAAGATCATATCTTTGCACATGGACCACTAAACTATATGTGACATCAGAAAATAATTTGATCCCATCATTAAGGTGCATGCCTCAATCATGTGTAATAATAATGGGAAGTTGGCCTGCAATTTCTGTTCGCTATCCAATTACACCGTAATAAGTTGTGTTACTATCTAGTGTCATGCTGTCATTTTTGTAATGGACCTTGAACCTTAAGCATTACAAGAGGCAAAAGACCTAAACTGTTTAAATTTCCTTGACAGCATGTTACAAAAGGTTTTTACACTCAAGTATTTTCAGGCCAGATTGTTAACTGTGGCTCAATGGTAGCACTCGTAGTGGTCATCAAACAATTCCAGGTTCAAGTTCTGCTGAGAGACTAGACTATAAAACCTCTGGTGACATAATACAGTACTGAGGGACTCCTGTGTTAACAGAGGTGCTGTATTTCAGATGAAAACTCTGTTGAATCTAAAAGACCCAAAGGCACTATACAGAAAAAGGACATGGGTGTTATCACCAGTAATCTGTCCAATGTTTATTGATCAATCCTTTTTTTTAAATAATTGAGTATCTGGTTATTATCAATTTGCAATACACAGAATAGGTGTTCATAAATTCTAGGAGCAGAATTAGGCCATTTGGCCCATCAAGTCTACCCTGCTATTCAATCATGGCTGATCTATCTTTCTTCCTCGAACCCATTCTCCTGCCTTCTCCCCATAACACCCTTACTAATCAAGAATCTGTCAATCTCCGCCTTAAAAATATCCATTGACTTGACCTCTACGGCCGTCTGCGGTAAGATATTCCAGATTCCACACCCTCTGACTAACAAAATTCCTCCTCATCTCCTTTCTAAAGGCATGTCCTTTTATCCTGAGGCTATGTATGGTCTCTGATACTAGACTCTCCAGGTGCTCGGAGCTATTTTCACTTTGGCTATCATGCTTCCTACTTTAGAAAAGTAACTATTTCTTCATAAAAGTAACTTCAAGAGTACTTCATTGACTGTGAACACTTGGGGATGTTCTGAGAGGATTGAAAATGATTCAATTTAAATTAAAGTCTCTTCTATCAACATCTTCAATCAATATCACAGGCAGATTAACTGATCATTATTACATGGGAGCTTGTGAGACCTAGCTATTTGCAACACTGCAGCACTTTGATACAAAATGCTTCCTTGAAAGATATAATTTTAATAATGTGGTGGTTTTTCAATTCCTGTACTTGATGTCAAGAACATTTAGTCGGGAGTTGGGTTCCTGAAGCCAAAATCTGGTAACTCTATCAAAATGTTAATTGGAAATTAGTCCACAATGTTCTGTTTTAAAACGTACTAAATTTCAGTTTTAAAAAGATCATCATTGTAAAATTATAGAAAACCAAATGATAATCTAAGGATTAAGAACACAATATATATAGATATGAAAGGCTGTTCATTCATAAAAGGATTAATTTAAATTATATAGGCAGGATTTGGTAAATTATTTTAGTATTATGACATGTTAATTTAGTGTCCAATTATTTATAATCAGGCAAGTACAATGAAAATAGACAAAATGCTGGAGTAACTCAGCATCTCTGGAGAGAAAGAATGGGTGACATTTCGGGTTGAGACCCTTCTTCAGTCGGACGGTCTGAAGAAGGGTCTCTACCAGAAACGTCACCCATTCCTTCTCTCCAGAGATGCTGCCTGTCCTGCTGAGTTACTCCAGCATTTTGTGTCTATCTTCGGTTTAAATCAGCATCTGCAGCTCCTTCCTACACATTAAGTACAATGAAAATTCCTTTGACTGTTCCAATTAAATTTAGCATAGAGGGTAAAAATATTGAGAATCAAGAATGATTACTCGTTTAGCAACACAAAACCTTCTATTTCCTTCAACTAAACTAGTCACTTTTCTGATTCCAGCCACAGTGCAAGCTGCCAGAAATGGATTTAGTGTCAAGATTGAGACGATGGACTGATTCAGCTCAGTTATGGGTGTAATATTATTGTATCTTGCTTCAACTGCCACATTCATGTCATGATCTCTTATAAATATTTGTTTGACATGAATTTTGTGGAGTATACCCAGTTGAATTACACTCCTAATTTAGATATACATTAAAAAAAAACTGTTCCAGAATGGGTTGACAGTGCCAACATGAATTTACATTATCATAAACATTGATTGCTATGCCCTAACCATTAAACAAAGCCCAACATCACTATAATGTGATTGCACAACAGCTTACAGATTTGCTTATATCCGTCCTATAAAGATTGTGCTGTGATTTTCTTTTAAACGGGAGGAAAGACTTGGATTTATACACCAGGAGGTACTGGAGTTAGGATGTAGTGTTCAAGGTATAATGAGCTTTGAAAAAGATGTGAAATGGGACAGTTAGCCAATTTAACTAACATTCATGAGATAGAAAGTTATGAGATCCTTATTGGGGAAGAGAGGTTTATTTGTCAATTTACAAATAAGTGTTCGAATAACTCGGTGACAGCTTCTTCAGTCATCAGTGGACAGATTAAACACACAGCTGATCACCTTATTGCTTAATAACAGGGTTTGTTTACTTAGCTGCGGGAGAGTGTCCTGGAAGTGGCAGCTAGCAGCTGCATCAACTCACCATACTCCTCTTGAAGGTGCTCCTTAATGTGCGGCTCATAACCTTCCTTCTCAGGAACTTCAACAAAATCATCATCGTCGTCGTCGTCATCATCCTCATCAGTTGCTTTCATCTGTCGAAGCAAATCAAAAGAAAACCTGTCACTATCGCTGACCTGTGAAACATCCTAATTATACTCTTCGGAAATGACAGGAGCACTTAACTTTCTCAGTGAATAAATGACAGCAATCAATCAGGTCTGAATAACAATGAGCTGCGGACCTGAAAATTATTTTTGTATAGAATCTAGCCAGGAATTTATGAAAGGTGAAACACAACCCAAGGTTTAGGGTATTATGGCTTTCAGCTTGCACATTGCACATCAAACACTAAACAGAATTTATGTTTTAATTTTCTGAAAGGTAAAGTAGGAGGGGGTCTTGTGCTACAATGCATAACATATAGAGCATCTCTGCTAAACACACAACATGCCACTGTAATCAAGTGCCTCAAAAGTAATCTTCAGAAAATTGTAATTATCTTTCTAAATAATGTATTTAAGTCAGGTAAATTTGGTATTAATCGGGAAAAAAACATAAATATGATTCTTTCAGAAGAAATATTACATCTTCTTGTAAAGTTGGGGTTCGAGCGAGGCTGGGCACTGTTCTTTATTCCCACTCGTTTAATCTTTAAAAAAATGGGGTGTCAATTTCCAGTCGCTGCACCCAAGCTGAATGTATATCCCTCCATGCACTGTCACCTTTAAACATCTCAAAGGTGTTAGATGATGATTTACTTTTGAAATCAGTGCTTTTTCTTATGGCGCTAAATAAGACTACATACATACACAGAGTCCCTGCATCACATTAATTAAATCAGAAAAACAATAATTTTTTATTCCAACTATGAGTATATCAATATTCCTCAGACAAAAAAATCTAACACCACTGTTGTATTCAAGATTGGGTGAATGTAGCTGCAAATTCTAATTTAATTTTAAAGAAAATGATTATGTCACTGTTTACAGAAACATTTCCAATGTCCAATTAAAAATATGGTAAAAACACTAAAATATAGCATTAGGAATTATATTTCTGGATTGGTCATAACAGGACTGTTTAATTTTGCCTTGTAATGCAAGAATAGGTTAAGAATAAGGATCATTCTCTATATCACATAGTGGTTGAAGAAATCTGCTTTCTTATACTTTTTGTTTTGTGTAAAATCTTAATAGAATCATAAAATACATTTTCCGTCATCTAATTAATTTGGGAGGCAATCTCAATTATTTCCCACCCAGGAAATCAGTTTTGTCCTTAAATAAGTGTCTGTTATACTCTAAAAAATGATGTTATAAGGCATCCTTAGACAAGTGAACTCTAAACTTCATTTGTCATTCTGCAAGCTTGATGGCTATGCATTTAAAAACCCATTCTATCTTATAAACTAAAAATTAAATGTACTCAGCTGTGATAGTCGTCATTGCATCTGCTATTTATATGCTAATATCCTTTCTGGAAGGTCCTGCAAATTATAGCACTCCAGTAAGTCAGGTGCATCTAGCCTTAGGCTTCAACCGTGCAGCGAAAAAAAAGCACAACATTTTGAAAGACTGAGGCAAAGACTTAAAATCACAATCAACTTAGATTGTTTCAACTTCCCTTTAAAGTTGATAGAGACACTGCTGACTGACAAATAATTAGCCAATAACAAATGAGAAGGAACGTACAATCACAGTACACAAGGGAATGTTTTGGCAGTGAGGCAAAACCAAGTGCTGGAAAGAATGCTGATGCTCAGATTAATGCATTTCTCTGAGCTGTTAAGCATTTCTTTAACAAACAACTCGCAAAATGTTTTAAGGACTTGTTTCATGTTTTGTTTCAGCCAATGGTTACATTGTTTTAGAAATAGTTATTTTAGAATGCAAATTAAGAGATTAGCCCATAATTTACTTCATTGTAATTTTATCAGGGGACAATGAAAGGTTCAGAAACTAACCAAAATGAGCCGGTATCAAAGCTTTTTTGATAATTGGATGGATGGGGAACATGTTTTTTCATTAACCCCAGAATACAAGCACTGCAATTGTTCAGAGAGGGAACCCTGGGTGAGCTCGCCAATTGGATTCAAAATTAGGACATCGTGAGACCACACTTGGGAGTCAGATTTGGAGTTGTGTACAGATCTGGTCACCCAGCTACAGGAGATGCCATTGAGTTGGAAAGGGTGCAGAAGACATTCAGCAGGAAGTTACCTTTGCTTGAGGGTTTGAATTATACAGAGAGATTCGATAGGCTGAGACATGTTTTCTTTGGAGCAGAGGAGGACTGAAGGGGCCTTAGTGAGTTGTACAAGGTCATGAGGGGAATGGATAATGTGAACACTTAATCTTTTTCTTAGGGTAGAGTGTTCTTAAAAACAAGAGGGCAATGGCTCAAGGTGAGTGGAGAGAAATTTAAGAGGGACCTCAAGCAGCAATATTTTCATGCAGACGATAATCGATATCTTAAATGAGTTGCCGGAGGAAGCTATGGAAATGGATACAAAGACAAGGGTGCTAAGGAGCCAAATGCAGGCAATGGGTATAAGCCCAGTATGCCAACTTCGTCAGCATGGACAATGTGGTCCATAGGGTCGGTTCCTCTGCTGTGCAGCTCTATAATTCTATGCCACCCAGCATTCCTTGCATTCATTTTTCATGTTTCTCTTCCTGTAAATAAAAATGTCATTCCCCAGTTGGGCATGAGAGCAAACATTGCTGGATTAATAAACCAGTGGAATTAGCAGGACAGATAAGAGTTCAAGAGTTCATCATGGTACTGAGTGAGTTTAACTTCTGTTAATGGATTAATCAATTTGAAACTTTAGTCATTGAAGTGTACAGCACAGAAACAGACCTTTGGCCCAATGCATTCATGCCGACCAAGAAGCTCCAACCAAGCTGGTCCCATTTCCCCACATTTTGCTAATTTCCTTATGAACCTTTGCTTTTCATGTACATGCCCAAATGTTTTTTTAAATGGTGTTATTGTACCTGCCTTAATCTGGCAGTTTATTCCATATACCTCTGACTGAAAAAGTTGCCCCTCAGGTTCCAATTGAATCTTTCCCCTCTCACCTTAAACCCAAGCCCTCCAGTTCTTGATTCCCCTACTTTGGGACAAAAACTGTGCATTCAACCCATCCCCCTCATGATTTTATACACCTCTATAAGATCACCCCACAGTTTCCTACATTCCAAGGAATAAATTCCCAGCGTGCCCAACCTTTCCCTACAGTTCAGATCACCGAGTCCTGGCAACATTCTCATATATCTTCTCTGCACTTATTCTAGCTTAATGGTACTTTTCCTTTTGATGGGTGACCAAGACTGAGGACAATACTCCAACTGGGACCTCACCAATGTCTTCTACAACTGCAAGATAACTTCCCAACTTCTATACTTCATTCCCTGACTTGTATTCAATTGACTTCTCAAAATGCAACACCTTAACCATCTTCACCCTCTATGACACTCCCTATTTTGGTGTCATCTGTAAACTTTGTGCCCACAGACCAGATTATGATAAAGACTATCTAGTTCACAAAAGCACGTTTCTTCCATAGCTCCAGACCCACAGCAACATGGCTGAGCTACAATTGGTCTCGGGAATGGCTGGGGAAACCATTCAATTCATGGGAAAACACAATAACAAACACATACATCGCAAGAGCCAATGGGAGTCCCCCCTCCCTCCGATCGACCCTCCCCACTCCCTGCCTTGTGGCCAATCACCAGGAACATGGGGCAGCAACCTCGTTACCGTTGGTAATGTCCCATTGCCATGTCATTGTGGTAGTCGGCAGCTTGAGAGCCCAATGTGATTGGTGCAGTGTGAGTGGCATTGTGACATCATCACTGGAAGCTCCTGGAAATGAGCTGTCAGTGAGAAGGCGGCTTTGGCTTTTTTTTTAAACTTTAATCATGAATAACCTTTGAAATATAGCATGAAATCTGAAGTGAGCCCGATTACGGCGTGGAGGGGAATCAGAAGTTGAGGAGCAGCCCCTTCAGATATTAGTGCAGTGGCAGCAAACTCGTTACCATTGGCAATGCCCCATTGTGATGTCATTTGTAAATGAGCTCCATTGTGATTGGACGTTTGTGAGATGGCATTGTGACATCATCACTGGAAGGTGCTGCAAGAGTCTGCCACTAAAAACCCGTAATTTGTTTTTCAAATTTGGCTTTTTTTTAAACTTGCATGAAATCTCAAGTGAAGCTGAGTATGGTGTGGGACTAAAATGCAACCAGAACTTGAGGAGCAGCCCCTTCAAATATTGGTAGAGGGGCTGTAACCTCATTACCGTTGGCAACGTCCCATTGTGATGTAATTGTGGCAGTTGGCAGCCAGCTTGAGAGTCCATTGTTACCGTTGGCAATGTCCCATTGCGATGTCATAGTGGCAGTCGACAGCCAGCTTGAGAGGCCATTGTGATTGGTGCACTGTGAGAGGCATTGTGACATCATCACTGGAAGCTCTCTGTGAGAAGGCTAGAAGCTGTCTGTGAGAAGGCGGTATGGTTTTTAAAAAAACTTTAATCATGAATAACTTTTGAAATATAGCATGAAATGTGAAGCAAACTGAAAGGGAGATCCCCCCCCACCCCCACTCTCTGCCTTGTGCCCAAACACCAGGATCGTAGGACCAAAATGTAACAAGAACTTGATGAGCAGCCCCTTCAGATATTGGTAGAGAGGCAGCAACCTCGTTACCGTTGGCAACGTCCCATTGTGATGTAATTGTGGCAGTTGGCAGCCAGCTTGAGAGCCCGTTATTACATAGAAACATAGAAAATAGGTGCAGGAGTAGGCCATTCGGCCCTGCGAGCCTGCACCGCCATTCAATATGATCATGGCTGATCATCCAACTCAGTATCCTATACCTGTCTTCTCTCCGTACCCCCTGATCCCTTTAGCCACAAGGGCCACATCTAACTCCCTCTTAAATATAGCCAATGAACTGGCCTCAACTACCTTCTGTGGCAGAGAATTCCAGAGATACCGTTGGCAATGTCCCATTATGATGTAATTGTGGCAGTCCGCAGCCAACTTGAGAGTCCATTGTGATTGGTGCACTGTGAGAGGCATTGTGACATCAACACTGTGAGAAGGCTGGAAGCTGTCTGTGAGAAGGCAGTTTTGGCTGTTTTTTAAATTTCAACGATTAATAACTTCTGAAATATATGTGGAAAGGCGACGGGAAGATGTTTATCGTCACAATGTGAAAAATGTAAGTAGGATGTGCGGAAATGGGAAGGCTGTGGCCTAGCTTTTGGAAGAAGATAGGAAAACCAGATTGACACATCGTGGGCACAAACAAGATGAAGACTTTTACTTATATAGAGATGGGATAGGGACAAAAATTGGGTCACTGATGGCCTGATCCCAAACAAGTTAACAGGGAAAGAGGTATGGAACTGGTTAGATCAGGGCAGATGAACAGAGAGTGCAGCAGGTGGGTTTCATGAATGAGATCAGCTCTGCTGGCGATGTGAATCCTGGCCTAGGAAGAAGGGGTGGAGCCTGCAGAAGTAGCAGCATTGAACATTTTAAATTTTAGAAAGAGAAAAGGTAATAATTTTGAACTGGATGAGGCAAATCACCTTGCTCCATCACACTTACCAAATTCTAGAGTCATTTGTAATTGGAGTCATATAGCATGGAAACCGGTTCCAAGGCCCAACTCATCCATGCCGACTGAGATGCCCCAGCTCAGCTTGTCCCATTTGCCTGCGTTTAGTCCAGATGCCTCAAAACCTTTCCTATCCAAGCACCTATCCAAATGTATTTTATGTAGTCAGAGTCATACAGCATGGAAACAGGACCTTCAGCCCAACTTGTCCACGTCAACCAACATGCCCCATCTGCCTGCATTTGGCCCATGTTCTCTAAACCTATCCTATCCTTGTACCCATTCAAATTGTATTATTACACCTGCCTTGACGACTTTCTCTCCACAGATATCCCTCCTGGGATAAATACATTTCTATTGTATTGTACTGCCTGACTGACTGAATATATCCAGTATTTTAGAATGAAGAAAAATCTAACCCGACTATCCTTTTGGAATTTCAGTACAAATTCTCAATTGAAAAGTCAATTCCGTCCACTCATCAGGTTTCTCAGCCAGGAATCTTTTAGCAGATTGAGCTGCCATCAAAGTGCTCTTTTCCCTACCACCAGGTTGAGATAACAAAGATGGCTTGGAATACCCTTTTAATGATACACAGCCTGAATACAATAGACAATAGGTGCAGGAGTAGGCCATTTGGCCCTTCGAGCCAGCACCGCCATTCAATGTGATCATGCCTGATCATCCCCAATCAGTACCCGTTCCTGCCTTCTCCCCATATCCCCTGACTCCGCTATTTTTAAGAGCCCTATCTAGCTCTTTCTTGAAAGCATCCAGAGAACCTGCCTCCATCGCCCTCTGAGGCAGAGAATTCCACAGACTCACCACTCTCCGTGAGAAAAAGTGTTTCCTCGTCTCTGTTCTAAATGGCTTACTTCTTATTCTTAAACTGTGGGCCCTGGTTCTGGAGTACTGATCAGGAATGATCCTAACATCACTCACAACCAAAGTAAGAATTTCATTGTTTTGTTATATTAAAAACATTGCTTAATTTATCTAGCATAGCTACATAAAAGCTACTGATGGTCCCTGAAATAGAGAATGTAAAGTGGGAATGTTGCAAATAGACAATTCAGTGCCCTCCATAATGTTTGGGACAACGACCCATTATTTATTTATTTATTTGCCTCTGTATTCCACAATTTGAGATTTGTAATAGAAATAAATCACATGTGATTAAAGTGCGCATTGTCAGATTTTATTAAAGGGTATTTTTAGACATTTTGGTTTCACCATGTAGAAATTATAGCTGAGTTTATACATAGCCCCCCATTTCAGGGCACCATAATGTTTGGGACACATGGCTTCACAGGTGTTTGTAATTGCTCATGTGTGTTTAAATGCCTCCTCAATGCAGGTATAAAATAGCTCTCAGCACCTTGTTTTTCCTCCAGTCTTTCCATCACCTTTGGAAACTTTTATTGGTGTTTATCAACATGAGGACCAAAGTTGTGCCAATGTAAGGCAAAGAAGCCATTATGAGTTTAAGAAGGAACTGCAGATGCTGGAAAATCGAACACAAAAATGCTGGAGAAACTCAGCGGGTGCAGCAGCATCTATGGAGCGAAGGAGGTAGGCAACATTTCAGGCCAAAACCCTTCTTCAGACATTATGAGACTGAGAAACAAGAATAAAACTGTTAGAGTCATCAGCCAAAGCTTTGGCTTAACCTAATCAACTGTCTGGAACATCATTAAGAAGAAAGAGAGCACTGGTGAACTTACTAATCGCAAAGGGACCGGCAGGCCAAGGAAGACCTCCACAGCTGATGACATAAGAATTCTCTCTATAACAAAGAAAAATCCCCAAAAACCTGTCCGACAGATCAGAAACACTCTTCAGGAGTGAATTTGTCAATGACCACTGTCTGCAGAAGACTTAATGAACAGAAATACAGAGGCTACACTGCAAGATGCAAAACCACTGGTTAGCTGCAAAAATAGGATGGCCACGTTGTAGTTTGCCAAGGAGTACTTAAAAGAGCAAAAAGGTCTTGTGGACAGATGAGACGAAGATTAACATATCAGAGTGATGGCAAGAGCAAAGTATGGAGGAGATAAGGACCTGCCCAAGATTGTGTATTGTGTGTTCTTTTTTATTGTACCGCTGCTGGCAAGTTCATTTCACTGCACTTTATTGTGTATGTGACGAATAAATCTGACTATTGACTATTGATCCAAAGCATACCACCTCATCAGTGAAACACGGTGGTGGGGGTGTTAGGCCTGGGCATGTATGGCTGTTGAAGGTACTGGCTCACTTATCTTCATTGATGAAACAACTGCTGATGGTAGTAGCATAATGAATTCTGAAGTGTACAGCCACATTCTATCTGCTCAAGTTCAAACAAATGCCTCAAAACTCATTTGCCGGAGGTTCATTCTACAGCAAGTCAATGGTCCCAAACATACTGCTAAAACAACAAAGGAGTTTTACAAAGCTAAAAAAATGGCCAACTCTTAAGTGGCCAAGTCAATCACCCGATCTGAACCCAATTGAGCATGCCTTTTATATGCTGAACAGAAAACTGAAGGGGACTAGCCCCCAAAACACGCATAAGCTAAAGATGGCTGCCATACCGTCCTGGCAGAGCATCACCAGCAGAGAGTAGGATTTAACGGGTCCTTTTCAGAATGGCAGGCAGTGTCTAGTTGAGTGCCGCAAGGCTCAGTTGCTGGGACCCCAGCTATATACAATATATATTAATGATTTGGACGAGGGAATTAAATGCAACATCTCCAAGTTTGCGGACGACACGAAGCTGGGGGGCAGTGTTAGCTGTGAGGAGGATGCTAGGAGGATGCAAGATGACTTGGATAGGCTGGGTGAGTGGGCAAATGCATGGCAGATGCAGTATAATGTGGATAAATGTGAGGTTATCCACTTTGGTGGCAAAAACAGGAAAGTAACCTATTACCTGAATGATGGCCGATTAGGAAAAGGGGAGATGCAACGAGACCTGGGTGTCATGGTACACCAGTCATTGAAAGTAGGCATGCAGATGCAGCAGGCAGTGAAGAAAGTGAATGGTATGTTAGCATTCATAGCAAAAGGAATTGAGTATAGGAGCAGGGAGGTTCTACTGCAGCTGTACAGGGTCTTGGTGAGACCACACCTGGAGTATTGAGTACAGTTTTGGTCTCCTAATCTGAGGAAGTTCATTCTTGCCATAGAGGGAGTACAGAGAAGGTTCTGATTCCTGGGATGTCAGGACTTTCATATGAAGAAAGACTGGATAGACTCGGCTTGTACTCGCTAGAATTTAGAAGATTGAGGGGGGATCTTATAGGAACTTATAAAATTCTTAAGGGGTTGGACAGGCTAGATGCAGGAAGATTGTTCCCGTTGTGTTAGGAAAGTCCAGAACAAGGGGTTACAGTTTAAGGATAAAGAGGAAATCTTTTAGGACTGAGATGAGAAAAACATTTTTTACACAGAGAGTGGGCAATCTTTGGAATTCTCTGCCACAGAAAGTAGTTGAGGCCAGTTCATTGGCTATATTTAAGAGGGAGTTAGATGTGGCCCTTGTGGCTAAAGGGATCAGGGGGTATGGAGAGAAAGCAGGTACAGGATACTGAGTTGGATGATCAAATTGAATGGCCGAAGGGCCGAATGGCCTACTCCTGTTTCTATGTTTCGAAGACACCCAGCAACTGGCGATGTCCATGAATGTCCATGATGTCCATGAATCGCAGACATCAAGCAGTCATTGCATGCAAAGGATATGCAACAAAGTACTAAACATGACTACTTTCATTTTCATGACATTGCTGTGTCCCAAACATTATGGCGCCCTGAAATGGGGGGGGGGGGGGGGGGGGGGGGGGGGGGGGGGGGGGACTATGTATAAACACTGCTGCAATTTCTACATGGTGAAACCAAAATGTATTAAAATGGGCTTTATTAAAATCTGATAATGTGCACCTTAACCGCATGTGATTTTTTTCTATTACAAATCTCAAATTGTGGAGTACAGAGGCAAATAAATAAATGATGGGTCTTTGTCCCAAACATTATGGAGGGCACTGTATATGCATTACAAATTTTCCTTATTCCTACATTAATTCTAAATGTATATCCTGAAGAAATCATTCTTGGCATAGCTTTTATTTTTAAGAATACCACTGTAAAGGAATTACAAAGAATAAATTCTAGTTTGGGGATAAATACTGCATTCCCTTACTCAGAGGGAAGAAAAAATCAGTCCAGCTTAAAATAATTAAAACTCCAATTGAAACTAAATACTAAATCACCAATGAAATGTTGTGATTATCTGGTGTTGTTCTTCCAGCAATGATGCTTATGTATTCTGTCCCAGCAAACCAGCACAAAGCACTAACTCCCTCTGCTGGATTTTATGGTAGTATTCCAACCCAAGCTGTAAAGGCTGAAGAAAATAAATTCCACAAAGGCTTCACAGAGTCACCTTAAAAGTAAACCTTAATATTTTTGTAGTAGTGCTTATGTGCTATTTCAAGAAAGCAATAGATCAAACAAAATAACTTCAGTGTTCACGACTAAAAAAGTTTACTTGGTTAATCCAAACAAAGGTTCACAATTCCATCCCCGCATCATTTTACATTTGCACAGCATCTACACCCATAGTGACTTAAGAACTGAAAAGTTTTCACATTTCTTCATTGTGAATAACACCTTAAAAAAATGGAGCCTGACATAGCACATCAATACTGTAAATACAGTTTACTATTAAATACCCAAAGTTGCGATTTTCCCTCTCCATAAAAGTTAATGTTATCGGAGCAGAATTAGGTCATTCGGCCCATCAAATCTATTCCGCCATTTAGTCATGGCTGATCTATCTTTCCCTCCCATCCCCATTTTCCTTAGTTTATTTTAAAGCATTTCTTCATTCTGCCATAATTAGTTGTTGTAAACCCAATGACCTAAAGATATTGGAGAAATTTAGCTTTGGTTGTCTGGCTTATAGCATTCAGCTTTAATACAATTACAATGCTTTCGGTGCTCACAATTGAGACTCCTCTACTACATTGTAGGAACCCAATCCAGATTGGGTGTTTATTTTGCAAAATACCTCCTTTAGTTCACAAGGGTGACCCTGTGCTTATGGTTGTTTATCACTTTAATTGTAGTCTCCCCATTTCCCGTCTGACCACTTTGTCTTTATTATCCCAACAACATCCAATCCAAGATCAAGGAACAGCGTCTCAACTTCGTTTTTGGCATGTTGCAGCTTCTGGAACAATACTGTTACGATGACAACTTTTGCCTGTGCCCTGTCATAGACATTACCTCGGTTTTCTGCATCACCACCCTGACAACCTAACCAAGCGGTTTTCTTGCTTGCAAGTTCCTTGACATGAAATGTTATATTTTGTTGCTCTCCCCATAAATGCTGCTTGCCCTGTTGAGCACTTGCAATATTTTCAGTTTCTGAAGCAGGATCAAAGCCCATCAAAGAATCAGATTTAATTATGGCTTCCAAAAGACAACTAAATCAATACTTAAAAGAAACGGAACCACAGGGTTGAAAGGAAATCATGGGGGAATGCGACTAGCTAGATTGTTTTTCGGGGACTGGTATGAACTTTGGGGGCTTCCTTCAGTGCTTCAATCATTCAATAACCTATAATATAAAATATCTTCAATACCTTAGGATGTGTCAAACCACGTCAGTAGTCTCTCCTTATCCCCTTCTTGTTTCTTTTCACCTCTAGCCTTTGTCATTTACTCCACCAATCAAATCTCCCTCACCTGCATCCACGTATCACTTCATAAGGTCATGTCATAGGAGCAGAAGTAGGCCATTCGGTCCATAGAGTCTAGTCCACCATTCAATCATGCCTGATTGATCTTTCCCTTTCAACCCCATTCTCCTGCTTTCTTCCCATAACCCTTGACACCCTAATCAATTATCTGTCAATCTCTGCTTTAAAAACACCTAAAAGCCTCCACAGCCATCTGTGGCAATGATTCCACACATTCACCACTCTCTGACTAAAGAAATTCCTCTTCATCTCCTTTCTAAAAGGTATGTCCTTTTATTCTGAGGCGATACCTGTTGATTCTAGATTCTCCCACTAATGTAAACATTCTCTCACCACATCCACTCCATCCAGGCTTTTCATTACTCGGTAAGTTTCAATGGGGCTCCCCGCTACGCTCATCCTTCTAAACTCCAGCAAGTACAGGCCCAGTACCGTCAAACGCTCATCATACTTTAACCCAATCATCCTCGGGATCATTCTCTTAATTCTCTTAATCAGCAACACATCCTTGCTCAGATACGAGACCTAAAACTGCTCACGTTAGGCTTTCTCACCCCCCCCCCCCTCCCCCCCTCCCCGCCCCCCACTACAATCAGTCTAAAGAATGGTCCTGATCTGAAACATTGCCTGTCCATTACCTCCAAAGGTGCGACCTGGCTCGCTAAGTTACTCCACTTACTTATTTAGGAATATAAAAGCCAATTTTCTTGCCAGCAACATATCCCAACAATGAATAGAAAATAAATATTGTCACTTTCCTTCAGGAGGAAAACTCCAGTTTGAAAATAAATTTGATAAGATGAATGAAGGCTGTATCACAGTAAGTATCTGCAGTTCACAGTATTTGTCTGCAAGCCTTCAAAGCAGAAATGTTGCTTTCCCATACAAGAATTAAGAATCGTCAATTTAAAAATCTCTGGAATACTCACCACTTTCCTGTATCTCTTCTTCGAACGAATGTTCATCTCATCATGTTTTTCTAATGTGCCATCTATTGCACTTTTTAAGTCAATGGCTCGTCTCAATCGGTTATCACTAATACCTGCTTTGGTGAATGTCTGCAACAAAATTACAGAGGTGTTACTTCAAACTAGATCATTTTAATCATTGTTCAGATAGAAAATTGCATATTTGAATGAAAACATTGAAAAGCCAACCACCATAAATTCAACAAAAGGCAACGTTCTGGAGTAACTCAGCGGGTCAGGCAGCATCTCTGGAGAATGTTTCAGGTCACGACCCTTCCTCAGACTCAACAAATTCAAAATCTTACTTAGAGTATTCTTTACATGTGCTCAGATACAAGAGAAAATCTCACCCGCCTGCGGTCAACCTAACCTTACGCAAACTTGACAGATATAGTCAGCTCCCAGTCGACAAAAGTCAGGCAGCCGTGCTTTATTCTGGAGTACTTTGCAATAAAGGCAAATGATGAATATCAAGCATGAAATAAAAAAATATTAGAATAGAAAAAATGGCTTTTTGATAATAGGAAAAACGATAATGACAAACCCAACAGAAAATTCTCAAAGGAGTCAGCAACAAGCACAATCCACTTCAGAATTATGAAATCAAAACACCCACACAACTACAAACAGGGTTCTAGGAATTCAAAGTAATGACGATAAAGGAAAGACAAGACATTTCCAAGTTGAGATAGTGTGGTAAAGATAACCAGCAGATGGCAGTGTTCCCTGCTGTTTTTATACTCCTAAGTGATAGATTATGGGTTGCAAGTTTGAAACAAATTGTCAAATTCATCAGTTTTTGCTAAATAGAACAGCAGAGGAGAATCAAATCAGTAATTATTATCTGAATGGTGGCCGATTAGGAAAAGGGGAGATGCAACGAGACCTGGGTGTCATGGTACACCAGTCATTGAAAGTAGGCAGGTACACAAAAATGCTGGAGAAACTCAGCGGATGCAGCAGCAACTATGGAGCGAAGGAAATAGGCGACGTTTCGGGCCAAAACCCTTCTAGTAGGCATGCAGGCATGCAGGTGCAGCAGGCAGTGAAGAAAGCTATTCATAGTTAGCATTCATAGCAAAAGGATTTGAGTATAAGAGCAGGGAGGTTCTACTGCAGTTGTACAGGGTCTTGGTGAGACCACACCTGGAGTATTGCGTACAGATTTGGGCTCCTAATCTGAGGAAAGACATTCTTGCCATAGAGGGAGTACAGAGAAGGTTCACCAGGCTGATTCCTGGGATGGCAGGACTTTCATATGAAGACTGGATAGACTCGGTTTGTACTCGCTGGAATTTAGAAGATTGAGGAGGGATCTTATAGAAACGAACAAATTTCTTAAGGGGTTGGACAGGTTAGATTCAGGAAGATTGTTCCCAATGTTGGGAAAGTCCAGAACAAGGGGTCACAGTTTAAGGATAAGGGGGAAGTCTTTTAGGACTGAGATGAGAAAATCATTCTTTACACAGAGAGTGGTGAATCTGTGGAATTCTCTGCCACAGAAGGTAGTTGAGGCCAGTTCATTGGCTATATTTAAGAGGGAGTTAGATGTGGCCCTTGATCAGGGGGTATGGAGAGAAGGCAGGTACAGGATACTGAGTTGGATGATCAGCCATGATCATATTGAATGGCGATGCAGGCTCGAAGGGCCGAATAGCCTACTCCTGCATCTATTTTCTATGTTTCTATGTAATGGAAAGTATGGGAGTGGAAGCTAAGTGCAGTCACAATAAAGCCAGATATCAAAACTTGCCAATATATTTTGAAATTGCGGGCAAATGGAAGATAGCAAGCGCTTACAGGAACTGGAGAAAATTCAGCATAAATCATCCAGCTGGAGCAAATGTTGGTCTCGATATCAACAGAGAATTGAAGAATGCATCAACAACCTCCTGTCATGGATTATGTAGTAACTGAGCAAAAACACATTATTGACGATAAGAAAATCAATATTTTTCTGGATATGGAGTGATATTTGGAATGTCTTCTGACCTGTTGTTCAACAGCAATGGGAATTGAAATAACGTCAGGATCTCTGTGTGCTTGGTTTTGGCTTCAACAAGGTAAGCACCCTACTCTGTTCTTTAAAGCCAACAAAGTTATGATACCCAAAACATACATTCTTTTAGGAAGGAGATGAGGAGAAATTTCTTTAGGCAGAGGGTGGTGATTCCGTGGAATTCTTTACCAAAGAAGGCTGTGGAGGCCAAGTCAGTGGATATTTTTAAGGCAGAGATGGATGGATTCTTGATTAGTACGGGTGCCAGAGGTTATGGGGCGTAAGGTGTGTTTAAACTAAATAGCGGGGGGGTCGGTTGACAAATTGGGAGTATAAGGATGAAGTTAAAAGTGAAGAGAGTACAGGAAAAGTTACGAAAAACACCAGAACTAATGGGACGGAAAGTTCAAGAAGGGATAAGAGGGTAAGGTTAGGTGAAATAGGAACCAGTGTGCGAGGCGAGGTGTATACCAAATTAAAAGTGTTATATATGAATTTGCAAAGTATAAGAAATAAAGTGGATGAGCTTGAGACTCAGTTAGAAATTGGTAAGTATGATGTTGTGGGAATTACAGAGACATGCCTGCAAGAGCTGGGAACTGAATATTCAGGGGTATACGTCCTTTCAAAAAGACAGATAGGTGGGCAGAGGGGGTGGGGTAGCTCTGTTGCTAAAGAATGAAATTCAGTCCCTTGCGAGGGGTGATAGAAAATCAGAATATGTAGATAGATGTGGATAGAACTGAGAAATTGTAAGAGTAAAAATACCCTAATGGGAGTTGTCTACAGGCCCCAAAACAGTAGCCTGGATAGAGGGTGCAAGTTGCATCAGGAGTTTAAATTGTCATGTAACAAACGTAATGTTACGGTGGTTATGGGAGATTTCAACATGCAGGTAGACCGGGATAATAAGGTTTAATCAAATAATATTGTACTGGACCAAAGAAAGGGAGTTTGCGCGGTGCCTCCAAGATGGATTCTTAGAGCAGCTTGTACTGGAGCCCACCAGGGAGAAGGCAATTCTGGATTTAGTGTTGTGCAATGAACTGGATTTGATAAGGGAACTTAACGTAAAGGAACCATTAGGAGGTAGTGACCATAATATGACAAGTTTTAATCTGCAATTTGAGAGGGAGAAGGTAAAATCGAAAGTGTCAGTATTGCAGTTGAACAAAGGGGACTATGGTGCCACGGGGGAGGAGCTGGACAAAGTTGACCGGAAAGGGACCCTAGCATGGATGACGGTGGCTGACAGGTATTTCTGGGAATAATCCGGAAGATGCAGGTTCATTTAATTCAAAAAAGGAAGAAAGATTCTAAGGGGAGTAAGAGGTGACCAGGCTGACAAGGGAAGTCAAGGACAATATAAAAATAAAAGAGAAAACGTATAACATAGCAAAGATGAACGACTGCATTGGTGCTACCTCCTGCACCCATGCAGAACTCACTGACTTCATCAACTTCACCACTAATTTCCGTCCTGCACTCAAATTCATTTGGACCATCTCCGACATCTCCCTACCGTTTCTAGATCTCACCGTCTCCATCACAGGAACGACTATTGACCGACATCTACTACAAACCTACTGACTCTCATAACTATCTTGACTACACTTCTTCCCATCCTGCTTCCTGTAAAGACTCTATCCCCTACTCCCAATTCCTCAGTCCACGCCGCAGCTGCGCCCAGGATGAGGTGTTCCATGCCAGGGCATCGGAGATGTCCTCATTCTTTAGGAAACGGGGATTCCCCTCTTCCATTATAGATGAGGCTCTCACTGGGGTCTCCTCGATATCCCGCAGCTCCTGCTCTTACTGCCACTCCCCCCATTTGAAACAAGGACAGAGTCCCCCTTGTCCTCACCTTCCACCCCATCAGTGGACACATACAGCATATAATCCTCAAGCATTTTCGCCACCTCCAACAGGATCCCTATTCCAGGCATACTGGCCACATCTTCCCATCTCCACCCCATTCTGCAGAGATTGTTCCCTCCAAAACTCCCTGGTCAACTCGTCCCTTCCCACCCAAACCACCCCCTCCCCTGGTACTTTCCCCTGCAACCGCAAGAGGTGCAACATCCCCCCCTCTACACCATCCAAGGACCCAGTCTTTCCAGGTGAGGCAGAGGTTCACTTGCACCTCTTCCAACCTCATCTACTGTATCCTCTATTCCAGGTGTCAACTCGTCTACATTGTTGAGACCAAGATCGTTTCGCTGAACACCTCCGCTCAGTCTGCCTTAACTTACCTGATCTCCCGGTGGCTCAGCGCTTCAACTCCCCCTTCCATTCCCAATCTGACCTTTCTGTCCTGGGCCTCCTCCATTGTCATAGTGAAGCCCAGCGCAAATTGGAGGAACAGCACCTCATATTATGCTTGGGTAGTTTACACCCCAGCGGTATGAACATTGACTTATCTAACTTCAGACAGCCCTTGCTTTCTCGCTCCATCCCCTTCCCAGTTCTCCCACTAGTCTTACTGTCTCCGACTACATTCTATATTTGTCCCGCCCCCTCCCCTGATATCAGTCTGAAGAAGGGTCTCGACCCGAAATGTCACCCATTCCTTCTCTCCAGAGATGCCGCCTCACCCGCTGAGTTACTCCAGCATTTTGTGTCTACCTTGGGTCCAAGTCAGCATGGATTTACGAAGGGGAAATCATGCTTGACAAATCATCTGGAATTTTTTTTGAGGATGTAACAAGTAAAATGGACAAGGGAGAGCCAGTGGATGTAGTGTAGACCTTCCGAAAGCCTTTGAAAAGGGCCCACACAGATTAGTTGGCTAAATTAGAGCACATGGTATTGGGGGAAGGATATTGACATGGATAAAACATTGGTTGATTGATTAGAACATGGAGAGAACATGGATAGAACAATGAAACATAGAAACATAGAAAATAGGTACAGGAATAGGCCATTCGGCCCTTCGAGCCTGCACCGCCATTCAAGATGATCATGGCTGATCATCCAACTCAGTATTCTGTACCTGCCTTCTCTCCATACCCCCTGATCCCTTTAGGCACAAGGGCCACATCTAACTCCTCTTAAATATAGCCAATGAACTGGCCTCAACTACCTTCTGTGGCAGAGAATTCCACAGATTCACCACTCTCTGTGTGAATTTTTTTTTCTCATTTCGGTCCTAAAAGACTTCCCCCTTATCCTTAAACTGTGACCCCTTGTTCTGGACTTGCCCAACATCGGGAACAATCTTCCTGCATCTAGCCTGTCCAACCCCATAAGAATTTTGTACGTTTCTATAAGATCCCCCCTCAATCTTCTAAATTCCAGCGAGTACAAGCCGAGTCTATCCAGTCTTTCTGTCTGCCAGCCAGTTCTCTATCCACATCAATACCGAACCCCCAATACCATGTGCTTTAAGTTTGCATACTAATCTCTTATGTGGGACCTTGTCGAAAGCCTTCTGAAAGTCCAGATATAACACATCCACTGGTTCTCCCTTATCCACTCTACTAGTTACATCCTCGAAAAATACTATAAGGTTCGTCAAGACATGATTTACCTTTCATAAATCCATGCTGACTTTGTCCAATGACTTCACCACTTTCTAATTGTGCTGCTATCCCATCTTTAATAACTGACTCTAGCATTTTCCCCACTGCCAATGTTAGACTAACTGGTCTGTAATTCCCCGTTTTCTCTCTCCCTCCCTTTTTAAAAAGTGGGGTTAAATTAGCTACCCTCCAATCCTCAGGAATTACTCCAGAATCTAAAGAGTTTTGAAAAATTATCACTAATGCATCCACTATTTCTGGGACTACTTCCTTCAGTACTCTGGGATGCAGCCTATCTGGCCCTGGGGACTTATCGGCCTTTAATCCATTCAATTTACCTAACATCACTTCCCGACTAACCTGGATTTCACTCAGTTCCTCCATCTCATTTGACCCCCGGTCCCCTGCCATTTCCGGCAGATTATTTATGTCTTCCTTAGTGCAGACAGAACCAAAGTAGTTATTCAATTGGTCTGCCATGTTCTTGTATCCCATGATCAATTCACCTTGTTTCCCATGATCAATTCACCTGTTTCTGACTGCAAGGGACCTACATTTGTTTTAACTCATCTTTTTTCTCTTCACATGTCTATAAAAACTTTTGTCAGTTTTTATGTTCCCTGCCAGTTTTCTTTCATAATCTATTTCCCCTTTCCTAATTAAGCCCTTTGTCCTCCTCTGCTGGACTCTGAATTTCTCCCAGTCCTCTGGTAGGCTGCTTTTTCTGGCTAATTTGTATGCTTCATCTTTTGTTTTGATACTATCCCTGATTTCCCTTGTTATCCACGGATGCACTACCTTCCCTGATTTATTCTTTTGCCAAACTGAGATGAACAATTGTTGTAGTTCATCCATGCAGTCTTTAAATGCCTTCCATTGCATATCCACCGTCAACCCTTTAAGAATCAATTGCCAGTCAATCTTGGCCAATTCACGTCTCATACCCTCAAAGTTACCTTTCTTTAAGTTCAGAACCCTTGTTTCTGAATGAACTATGTCACTCTCCATCCTAATGAAGAACTCAACCATATTATGGTCACTCTTGCCCAAGGGGTCACGCACAACAAGACTGCTAACTAACCCTTCCTCATTTCTCAATACCCAGTCTAGAATAGCCTGCTCTCTCGTTAGTTTAGAAAACGATCTGCATACATTCCAAGAAATCCTCTTCCTCAGCACCCCTGCCAATTTGATTCACCCAATCTATATGTAGATTGAAGTCACCCATTATAACTGTTTTACCTTTGTTGCACTCATTTCTAATTTCCTGTTTGATGCCATCTCCAACTCCACTACTACTGCTAGGTGGCCTGTACACAACTCCTACTAGCGTTTTCTGCCCCTTAGTGTTTCGCACCTCTACCCATATCGATTCCACATCCTCAAAGCTAATGTCCTTCCTTTCTATTGCGTTAATCTCATCTCTAACCAGCAATGCTACCCCACCTCCTTTTCCTTTCTGTCTATCCCTCCTGAATATTGAATATCCCTGGATGTTCAGCTCCTAGCCTTGGTCACCCTGGAGCCATGTCTCCGTGATCCCAACTATATCATATTCATTAATAACTATCTGCACATTCAACTCATCCACCTTATTACGAATGCTCCTTGCATTGAGACACAAAGCCTTCAGGCTTGTTTTTACAACACTCTTACCCCTTATACAATTATGTTGAAAAGTGGCCCTTTTTGATTTTTTGCCCTTTTTGAATTCTCTCTGCTCATGCTCCAATCCCACCCATGGCAGGCAGTGACTAGTGGGGTACCGCAGGATTCGGTGCTGGGACCGCAGGTTTAAACAATATTCATTAATGACTTAGATGACGGAATTAAAAGTAACATTAGCAAATTTGAAGATGACGCAAAGCTGGGTGGCAGTGTGAATTGTGAAGAGGATGCTACAGTATGAGGATGCAGGGTGACTTGGACAGGTTGGGTGAGTGGGCAGATGCATGGGTGATGCAGTATAATGTGGATAAATGGGAAGTTATGCACTTTGTTGACAAGAACAGGAAGGCAGATTATTATCTGAATGATGTCAGGTCAGGAAAAGGGGAAGTACAACGAGACCTGGGTGTACATCAGTCACTGAAAGTAAGCATGCAGGTACAGCAGGCAGTGAAGAAAGATAATGTCATGTTGGCCTTCATAACGAGAAGAGTTGAGTCTCGGAGCAAAGAGGTCCTTCTGCAGTTGTACAGGGCCTGATGAAACCACACCTGGAGTATTCTGTGCAGTTTTGGTCTCCTAATTTGAGGAAGAATATTGTTGCTATTAATGAGGAAGTGCAGCGTAGGTTCACGAGATTAATTCCCAGGATGGCGGGACTGTCATATGATGAAAGAATGGAGCGAGTGGGCTTGTATTCACTGGAATTTAGAAGGATGAGAGGCAACAAAAAAAAAACATATAAAATTTAGGGATTGGAAACGCTAGATGCAGGAAACATGTTCCCGATGTTGGGGAAGTCCAGAACCAGGGGCCACAGTTTAAGAATTATGGGTAGGCCATTTAGAACTGAAATGAGGAAAATCTTTTTCACCCAGAGAATTGTGAATTTGTTGAATTCTCTGCCTCAGAAGGCAGTGGAGGCCGATTCACTAGATGCATTCAAAAGAGAGTTAGAGAGAGCTCTTCGGGCTAGTGTAATCAAGGGGTAGAAGGCAGGAACTGATTGTGGATGATCAGCCATGATCACATTGAATGGAGGTGCTGGCTCGAAGGGCCGAATGGCCTACTCCTGCACCTGTTGTCTGTATCTATCTTTGTAAGGCAGGGGAATGGGGTTAGGAGGGAGAGATAGATCAGCCATGATTGAATGGCGGAGTACACTTGAGCCGAAAAGCCTAATTCTGCTCCTATCATTTATGATACAACAATAGTCTGTAAAAATGCTACAAAGTGCTAGAGTAACTCAACAGGTCAGGCAGCATCTCTGGGGAATATGGATAGGTGGTGTTTCAAGTCGTGACCCTTTTTCAAACCGAATATATCCGAGGAAGGGTTCCAACCCGAAACGTCACCCATCCACGTTCGCCAGAAATGTTGCCTGACCTGTTGATTTACTCAGGCACCTTGTGTCTTTTTTTGTAAACCAGCATAGAGGTTAACTGATGCAGAGAAAGTGAGTGTGCGGTGGTGGCAGGAGGGCACTGGGTAGGAGACAAAAATTATTTGCAAGTTCTTACAGAAAAGCTTAACTTAAAACTATCATTCCGGTGGCAGAGATAGACGTACAATTTATAATTTTTACCTTGGTGGCTGGAACATAATAGATGATTGATGAAGCATAATTGATGAACCATCATCATTTATAAATAATACTAAGTAGATATGACAACTCAAAGGCTTCTTTGCACAAAACCAATTACCATGCTGTAGTATAAAATAAGGATTATTCATACCTGGATCCAGCACTGCACAGTCGGCAGGTATTTATTAGTGATCAATCTTTGGAAATCCTTCACATTGTTAATTACAGCAGTGTTGTCCTCATCCTCGTTGATCTTTAAATCTGTCATCCAAATATATAGATTATTCTAAATGGGTACAGATTCTTTCAAAATAAACTTTACTGTATATTTAAACACATAACTAGACAGACTGATACACAAAATACAAGCAATGTAAATAATTTATTCATACAGCTTAGAAACTGGCCCTTCGGTCGCAAGACTCTGTGTCTACCATCAACATTAATTCTACCCAAATCCAAGTTCTTCATCCACCTCCCCAATTCTCAGAACCAAACCCCGAGAATATTATTCATCTGAAAAACGCCCATTTGCGAACATTGCAAAAACCTAGCTTTGCAATACAGCAGCTTATTGTTGCGCTCTCAGCAATCCATACCTGATAAGAAATATCTTTAGCATCCTTTCCCCAATTAAGCCTCACATGTCAAAATTAAATTATATTTGCCATTCCTTGGCCGACCTTCCCACATGATCTGGATCTTCATATACATTTAGATAATCCTTCCTCGGCATCTGTTGTACCACCAATGTTAACTGCAAGATCTATCTATCTATCTCTATATATATATCTATATTACTAAAAGTCTGATCTTGACCGCTTTTGGCCCATTGTGCCGCGATTTCCGAGAGAACGCCGCCACCTACGGCCGTCATTTTTGGCCACCTCCCTCAGAGCCCCCGTCCGCCTTCCGGGACCAGAGGATTTTTCCCATCGATGAAATATGAGAGATATTAATGTTTTTACAAAATTCCCCATTCTCCCTGCTGCCCCCGCTGGCAGCAGGGGGAGGGACTATAAGACCCGGAAGTGTCGTGCCTCACTCAGTCTCTGCCAGACCCAGGAAGCGAGAGGGTCACGGCTGTCTGAGCTACGAATAACACTGAACACACGTCTACTCCACGGTGAGTCCCCTCGATGCAGCTGTAAAGTGGCTGTAGCCCTTTTTAAAAAGTTTGTGTTCACAGAATGAGTTCTGGTTGTCGGGTGGCTGCAGCCCAATTGTTTGCCTCGCCTTTTGAACAAGTTTGTGTTCACAGAATGACTTTTGGTTGCCGGGTGGCTGCAGCCCAATTGTTTGCCTCGCCTTTTGAACAAGTTTGTATTCACAAAATGAATTTTGGTTGTCGGGTGGCTGCAGCCCAATTGTTTGCCTCGCCTTGGTTTTTAAAATCGTTGCAACAGTTGGCTGCCAGCCCACAAATCCATTCGGCCCACAATGTCTATACTAGCCCTGTGGAAACCAGTACCTTCGGCCCACAACACCCATACTAGCACAACAGACAGCCCCACCCCCCACCCACTGGCGAGCAATATTGGAATTGGTGGAGAGGTGGAATGTTGCGTTGGTGACCAGCCCTCCCATGTGATGCTGGGACCCAACGGGTCCCACTTAGTCTAGTCTATCTATCTATCCATATTTAATACTCTGTGGCTACCGCCTGCCTGCCGGCTGCCTGCCGGCCGGCTTTCTGCCTTTGATTCGTTGCTACGCCGACACCAGACGCAGAATTGCCGAGATTTTTTCCATTTCGGTAGAGATTTCACTTTTCATTCCAAGTATCCACTCCTGATTAAATTTCGTCATGTTTATGTACACATTTTTAATAAAATCCATCTCCTCCCCCCCCCCCCCCAAACATTCAAAATAAAACCGGCCTCACCCATAGAATGTTGGTGAACGTTCCATCGTGTGATGTCACAATGCCCAATGCTCACAGATGTCCAATCGGAATGGATCCATTTACATATGCCTTTGCAGCAGCCCCAGCCCCTGGTGAACGTTCCATCATGTGATCTCACAATGCCCAATGCTCACACATGTCCATTCGGAATGGATCCATTTACATATGCCTTTGCAGCAGCCCCAGCACCAGCCCCAGCCCCTCACCCCCGCAGCCTGTGTCGAAGCGCGTCATCACGTGTGTGGGAATAGAGAAAGAGGATTGGGGGTGAAAGGGAATGGGGAACAGATGGACTGTCCCTACCCCTCCCCCTTCCACTCTCCCTCCCCACTATTTCCCCTCTCCCCCTCCCTCCACACTCTTCCCCCTCCCTCCCCTACCCCATCTCCCTCCCTCTCCCCCCCTCCCCATCCCACTCTTCCCGTCCCCCATCCCTCTCTCCTCCCCTTCCCCATCTCCCTCTCCTCACTTCTCTACTCCTCCCCCTCCTCCTCCCACCCCGTCCCTCTCTCCCCCACCCCCCTTCCCTCTCCCCTTCCCTCCCTCTCTCCCCCACCCCCCACTTTCCCCCACTCTTCCCCCTCTACCACCTACCCCATCTCCTCGCCTCCCTCCCCACACCTCTCTCCACCCTCCCATCCCTCTCCTCCCCCTCCCCCCCACCCCTCCCACACCCATCCCACTCCCCCACCCCCTTCCCTCTCCTCCTCTCTCTCCCCCCCTCCCCTCCCCCCCCCACCCCTTTCCCTCTCTACCCCACCCCTTCCCTCTCTACCCCCGCCCCCTGTCCCTCTTCCACCACTCCCCCTTACCCCACCCCTCCCTCCCCCACACCACACTCCCCCTCCCTCCCCTCCCCCACCCCTTCCCCCTACCCCTCTGTCCCTCTTCCATCACTCCATTACCCCTCTCCCCCTCCCTCCCCACTCTTCCACTTCTCTCCCCCCCTCCCCCTCCACTATCCCTCCCCATTCTTTCCCCTCTCTCCCCCACCCCTCTCCCACTCCCTCCCTCCTCCCCTCTCTCCCCCTCCCCCACACCTCTCTCCCCATCCCCCTCTCTCACCCCATACCCCGTTCTCCTTTCCCTCACAAATCTCTCCCGTTTCCTCCTACTCCTCTCCCCTCTCCCCACCCCGTCTCCCTCTCCCCCCCCCTACCCCCACCTGTGTGTTTGGGGGGTGGTTAGTGTGGGTGTGATGCCGCTGCCCCCCCCCCACCGCAAACGCCGTTGGGGAAACAGACCCAACGGGTCTGCACTTGGTCTAGTAATTACTAAAACTCTTGTCTTGTTTGGACGTCTGTCTGTCTGCGTGCGTGCGTGTGATCTCAAGGAACTACGCCAAAATGGTACAGAATAGCGCAAAAATGTTTGCACCACCTCACTAACCTTTGTCCCGTGGTCATTCCTATAAAGTTTTGAACACATTGATGTTATATTTCACAAGAAATGTTACATTTTTAAACTTAAAAAGTCAATATTTTAGAAAAATAGCTTCACCCTCCGGCTATATCTACAGCTATAACTTCACAACGCTCCATTGTTGCAATCTGGGCACAGTCAGTCGTGTCAGGCTGCCAGCACAAGAAATTTTACATTTTTAAAACTCTAGTTATACCTTCAGCTATGACCACAATGCTACATTGTTGCAATCTCGGCACACTCAGTCCAGCCTGGCTGCCAGCACTACAAAGTGCTGTTGCTATCCTTTTTTCTTTATTCCTGGCAGCATGGATGCCAGCATTTTCTAGTGCTGTTGCTATTCCCTTTTTTTTTAAATTCCTGGCAGCATGGAGCGAGGGTGTCCAGTAAAAGTCACAGTACACTGAATTTTGAATAAGGCGAACTGAGCAGCCCTCGCACAGTTGGGGCCTATGGGTGAGTGGTGGAATATTACGTTGGGGGGAACGGGTTGCGTTGGGGAAACGGGTCAGTGGTGTGGAATATTGCCTTGGGGAACGGGTTGTGCTGGGGGACCAAGCCTCCTGTTGGGGAAACGGGTGAATGGTGAAATATTGCCTTGGGGAATGGGTTGCGTTGAGGACTAGGCCTCCTGTGGGGCTATGGGTGAGTGGTATAATATTGCATTGGGGGACCAGGCCTCCGTGTGAAAGGGATCCAATGGGTCCCAGTTGATCTAGTATCTATATACTTTTAAAACTCTGTATGTGTGTGGGTGTACGGCATTTTGCCTTTGAAACGTATCTCCTTGAAAACCAGATGCGGAGATTTTTACAATTTCGGTAGGGATTTATCTTATGTTCAGAAATCCACTCCTTGGTCAATTATTTCCCCAGATTTTGAATTAAATTGTTCACAAAACTCACTTAAAAAAAATTAAAATTGCCACTTGACCTGCTGACGTCACAATGCCTACATGCCCACAAATCGAGGCCCACCTGCATCCTGGCCCCGCCCCCCCGCCCCCAGCCCAAGTACGCTCGCGCCACGCCTTCCGCAGCTGGACTAACATGCCTGCTCCAAACCCCCCCGTACAGATGCGCAGAAAGAACGAGCATTCTGCGGATCGGGAGGTCACCGGAGGTTACAGCAGGTTGCAGCCGGTCTGAATCCTTTCTGGATCCCCCGCCCGATGGTAGAACATGGCGTCCACGGCGGCCGTTATCGTCGCGCGGGGCATGCGATGAGAAGGCGGCCCTGGCGGCCATTACTCCGTCTGGGAAACTCGGCAAACCCAACGCGTTGCTCGCAGGTCCTTTGATAAAAACCTTGCGGACCCCCCCCCCCTCTCCCCATTTCCTCCCCCCCAGCTCCCCCCCTCACTGTTCCCCCGTCCCTGTCTCCCTCTCCCCCCTTCTCTCTCTGCCCTCACTCTCTACCCCCCACCCCCCCTCTCTAGATACACCTGCGAGTTGGGGACTATGCATCAGTAGATAGGGCGGTTATGGGGTAAAAGGAGCAAATTAATATTAACATATTGACAAGGGGGGTAGTTAGCGTGTGTGCGGGGGGGGGGTAGTTAGTGTGTGTGTGTGGGTGGTTAATGTGTTAATGTGTGACGCCGCATGCCGCCCGCCCCCCCCCCCCGCAACCGCACGTTGGGAGAACAGACCCAACGGGTCTGCACTTGATCTAGTATATTACTAAAACTCTCATCTTGTTTGTTATTATGTTTATCTGTCTGTCTGCGATGTCCTAAATTATGCCAAAAAGGTACACGATAGTGCTACAATTTATGGCCCACCTTACTCACAATTGTTCTGTGGTGTGTTGTATCAAGTTTTGTTCAGATTGATGGTATATTTTACAAGTCATTCGCATTTTATACTTTACAAAATCCAGTTTGAGAAAAATCTCTTGAACTTGCACTGCCAGTTGGCAGGGTATGACATCACGGGATCTAATTTACATAAACTGCCGTCAGCAGTGTTCCGCCCCACAATGACATCACAATGGGATCTCATTTACATGAAAAAAACCAGCAGCTTCCACCTCACAATGACGTCGGGGGGGGGGGGGGGGGTAGGGAGGGGAGAGGGGTTATGGAGGGAGTGACTGAGGGTAGCGGAAAGGAGAGGAGGTGAGGGAGTGCTGGGGATGAGGGGGAATGGAGGATAGGGGTAGGAAGAGGGATGGCGAGACACAGTTGGGGAGGATTGCCATAACTCATGTCACAACGGGGATCTCTGGTGTCACAACGGGATCCCGCCAGCTACACCTGCGCAGTTGGGGGCTATGGGTGAGTGGTGGAATATTACGTTTGGGGACCGGCCCTCCCGTGTGACAGGGACGCAATGGGTCCCACTTGGTCTAGTATATATTACGAAAACTCTCATATTGTTTGTTTGTATATATGCGTGTGCGTGCGTTCCCGAAACTCTGCCAAAACGGTACAGGATAGCGCTACAATTATTGGCCCACCTTAATCACCATTGTCCTGTGATGCAAATGAAACAAGTTTTGTTCAGATTGATGTTATATTTTACAAGTTATTGACATTTTAAACTTTACAAAAAACACTTTTCCACTTGCCCTGCCCGTCAGCCGCTTTCGACTACACAATGACATCACAATGGGGTCCCGGATCTCATTAAACAAAAATCGCGTTTTTCATTGACATTGATTTTATTCTAAAAAAACTCAATTTTAATCAAATTCTTCCGTTTTCATTAACACCTAACATTGTGTTTAGGTAATTTTAAAGAAAAACAGATTTTCATTAAGAGTTTAATGTACAAAAAAAAAACCTGTTTTAATCAGATCCCAACGGGTCCGCCCGTGCGCAGTTGGGGGAGGGGTGCCATTTTGAGATCGCCATTTGATTTGCACAACCACCTCCCCCCCCCAACATGGTGTCCGGCGCATCCTGTTTGGCTCCTGCACTCCTCCACACATGGGGTCCATTGATTGGCTCTGACCTCCCGCTCGACGGCCATTTGGTCCGGGTCCCATGTGGAGGGAGCGCCGATGCCAACCCCCCACGTGGGGTCGCATGATTGGCTCCGACCTCCCGATCAACGCCCGATTGGTCTGGTTGCCACGTGGGGGGGAGCGTCAATGTAGCCCCCCCACGTGGGGTTGATTGATTGGCTCCAACCGCCTCGGCCTCTCCCTCCCCCTCCCCCAGTTCCGGGGAGAGGGGTTATGGAGGGAGGGAGTGAGGGTAGGGGAAAGGAGAGGGAGGGAGAGGTGAGGGAGGGAGTGGAGGAGGAGGAGGAGAGGGGAAAGAAGGAGGGTGAAGAGGAGGGGGAGGGAGTGCTGGGGGATGAGGGGAAAAGGAGGAGGATGGGGTAGGAAGAGGGATGGCCAGGTAATGGAGGAGAAAGAGAGAGGAGGGGAGGGAGGGGAGGGATGGGTGAGGGGAGGATGCAGAGGAGGGTTGATGGAGGGTGGGGAGAGAGAAGATAATGAAGGAGGGGAATAGGGGACTGAAGGGGGAGAATGAGATGCGTTCACATTGATCTTATATTTTACAAGTTATTGCCATTTTAAACTTAACTGAGCAGTTAGGGGCTATGGGTGAGTGGTGGAATATTGTGTTTGGTCCAGTTACAATATTAACTACAGTCATCAAAATTGTTAATGTACATACGAGGGGCAACTGGAAGTTTTTTTTTTTTTTAAACTGTAGGGATATAGATATAGATCATAATATGAAACTGAGGGGTACGTTTTTCATGCAAAAGGAGTTAGTTTGAGGCAGGTATTATCGCAATGTTTAAGAAATATTCAGACAGGGACATGGATAGGACAGGTTTAGAGGGATATGGGCCAAATATAGGCAGGTGAGTGGTGTAGATATGAAATAAGAGTTAGTCTTGGCGTCATGTTTGGCATGTACATTGTGGGCCGATGGTCCTGTTCCTGTGAAGTATTGTTGTTCTTTCTGTAACCATCAGCAGCAAATCTGCATCAACCCCTGTGACACTACACTGGTTACAAGCCTCCAATCAGAAAAAAACAACCCTCCACAACTACTCTGACTCCCTCCTCGAAGCCATTTGGCGAACTCACCTTGGATTCCCGTGACACACCCTGGACCACACACCTAGCTCAGAGCCTGGACCCTCATCCCCTTCCTCTCACTCTGCACTGTGGAGTCATGGTTCTGGCCATAGCCTTACTTGCTTTCTAGATACATAATTCACAGTCCACACAAATGAGTGAACCACATGCCAGACAATCAGAATTTCTGGATGGATGCCAGATCAATTTCATGATCAATAATGCAATAAATGGTGTCCTGTACTTACCCGTATTAATTTCTAAGTCAAGAGAATATTTATGGGAAAGAAGCCCATAATTTCTGATCATTTCTTCATTGTCTTCAAAATTTTCACTTTCATCGTCTTCATTTTGACTGAAGTTGTCTAGCTCTTCATCCAATTGCTGCTCTTCAGGAGCTGTGTTCGCCAGAGGCTGTGGGGAAAGGTCTTTACTGCTGCAAGGCTGCTCATCATCAATATGATTGCTGGCCCATTGGTGGTCAACTCTCTGCCTGCTGGTTGTAGAGCTGCCATTTGCTGTTTTATCAGGCGAGTCTTGGTTGCACTGAGAGCCTTCATCACTAAAAGTGAACTCGGAGAGACTGGGGAGTAGTAATTTGAAGCATGCCTCCATTCCTGCCAGAGAGTTTTCAATTTCTTCTGACATCTCTGTTTTGGTGGAAAATACAAGGTAAAACAAGACAATAGCAACCCACAGAAATACATTCCAAGATTAAACATTATCAAATCAGATCACAAAAATAAACCAGTTTGCAAAAAAAATGGCTGAAAACCAATCACCAAAAATATTGAGCACAGGTTATGCAACCCATTGAGTCTGTGCTCGATCCAAGAACAATATAGTTCATGCCACATTTTCATTTTTTTTCCACAGCCCTGCGAAGATCAGATAAATTCCCAATGTCATAATCAAGAACTAGTTACCTGTAGTTTTGGCACAATAGACTGAAGCATACGCCAGTCGCCAGTAGGATTATGGTGCATTACATACTAAATGTACTGAAACCCTTTATTTCCACATTTATTTTCTTGGCATGAATTTGTTTTTTCACAAGCAAGTTTGATTTAACGCAACAGAAAAGAAATTAATAGCACACCTTTCATTTCCTCTTCCACTCTCTTCACTTTCATTTTATTAATGTTCTCCAGCCTTTTCGATCTCTCTTCCTCACGTTTTCGCTCAGCTTGAGTTCTAGCCCGAATATCTTGAAAATCCACCTGTATGTGTACGAGACAAAATGTTTCATTCATTGCCTATCCAATATTACCCTTGAGAAGGTGGTGGTCACTAATTCCACAATGCAGCTGAGGAAAAGAGAAAAAAAACAAAACAGGATTTAGCTTTTACAACAATGAAGGAATAAAATGTGTTTCCAACTTCGGGAAGAACTCAGCGATAGCGGCAATTCAGTATGCCTGCTGCTTTTATTGCCCTTGGTGGTACAGGTCATTTGTCTGGTAGGGTGACGCCATAATGGATTAGTTTCACAGATATCATCTGCTACAGGCATAGCCAAGGTGGAACGGGAATGAACATCTAGAGTGATGTTAGAGTGCCAATCATGCAAGCTGCTTTGTCCAAGATAGGGTCAAGCTTCATGAGTGTTATTGGAGCTGCTCTCATCCAGAAAGTGGATGGTATTCCATTATGTTTCTCATGTAGATGGTGGAAGTACACTGGTGTGTCAAGAGGTCAGTCATTCACTGCTGGATATCCAGCCTCTGAACTACTCTTGTAGCCACTGCAGAGTATACAACCCCATTCCATTTTTTGGCTAACTGTAATCCTAAGGTTGTTGTTGGGGGATTCAGAAATGGGTCATGCCATCAAATATCTAGGACATAAACACACTCAATGTTAGGGATACCACCAAAAAATTGAAAATAGCAGATAGGCTGCAGTGATTCATAACAACATCACACCACCACCTCCTCATTGACAATTATGGACGCGTTTTGCCAGTGATACCCAAATTCCTTGTGGCTCTCCAGGTCAGTATGTTGACAATCCTCTCTCAAAAACACTGAGAATTCATCCCCCATTTTGTCCTTCTGCTTCCTATTTTAAAGACATGCACCAATTCCTAAATATTTAAAGGACTTATGCAGGGATTTATCAATAGGAGGCGAAAAGTACTCACCTTCTTAATCTGTTTCAGGAAATGATAACCCAGTGAGAGTTTTTTGTAACCATCTCCATATTTGTCTTGCCACTCCTGGACAGTTTTAATTGCCATTTCCTTTAATTTTTGAGCTGCTTCTTTTGGTGGAGGCAGAGGCTGTTCATAATCTGTTTCTACCGTCAATTCCAAGAATTCCTGAAAGTTTGAAATAAGCAGCAACCGAAACTGATGTGAACGCATAAAGAGTTCATTTGCTATTTGGAAAGCGGATAGGCGGATCTCTGCATGCTCTTGATTTAGCTGTCTCATAATTAAGTGGTACGCGTGCTTGACATACTCCTCAGATAACCTGTAAAATGTAAATACATTTTAATTATGTGTCCTGTAAAATGTAAATACATTTTAATTATGTGAAGAAAGCGAATGGCATGTTTGCCTTCACAACAACAGGAGTTGAGTACAGGAGCAAAGAGGTCCTTCTGCAGTTGTACAGGGCCCTAGTGAGACCACACCTGAAGTATAGTATGCAGCTTTGGTCTCCATATTTGAGGAAGGGCATTCTTGCTATTGAGGGAGTGCTATTGAGAGAGACCTATTGTCTATTGTCCTGGGATTGAAGGCAGAAGTCAGAGAAGGAGTGGGATGGGGAATTAAAGTGACAGGTAAATAGAAATTCAGGGACGTTTTGCAGAGTGAATGGGAAGTGTTCTTCGAAGTGGTCCTCCAAACTAAGTTTAGATTTTCTTATGTGGCAGACAACATATCAATCACCAAATATGAAACACTAAATTGGAAGCAGTGCATACAAATTGCTGTTTCACATCAGAAGAATTATTTAGGCCCCTGGACAGTGGGAAGATGAAAGACGCAATTTCCTTCTTCAAAATTAGTGCATTGCACTCAATGCTCGCAATGTGTTCTTCTGGAGAAACTAAACAGATTAGGTAACCTGTTACTTTAATTTTTGTCCACTGCTATTCTGACCTCTCTCCTCTCTGCTTTTAACCTATTTTGCTTTTACGATGCCCAATATAGGGGTTGAGTAGTGTCTCAGCTTGTTTCTGAAGTTAAAAGCAGCCCTCAGCACACTTATTGAATTTAATAATTTCAGATAACCACTATTTTTCGCTCTATCCACAGATGTAACTATACCATGTTCAATGCATTTCCTTTTGTGTCTGCAACTGTCAGTTTTTATAGTGATTGTTACCTTGGCATCAAAGCAAAGGAAACATATTGAAATGTAGAGGAGTATGACATTCTCTCAGTTTTGTCCAGCCCTCACCCTTCTCTACAACATAACACAATCATTCTCGCTTTGACTTCTGTTGATGGGCCCTTGAATTCTCTGCCTCAGAGGGGGGTGGAGGCTGGTTCTCTGGATACTTTCGAGAGAGCTAGATAGGGCTCTTAAAGATAGCAGAGTCAGGGGATATGGGGAGAAGGCAGGAACAGGATACTGATTGGGGATGATCAGCCATGATCACATTGAATGGCAGTGCTGGTTCGAAGGGTCAAATAACCTACTCCTGCACCTATTGTCTATTGACCCAAAACATTGACTGTTTCTCTCTCTACCAATGATTCTTGCTCCAATGAATATGTCCATTTCATAATTGTTTCAGATTCCCAGCATCTGCAGCTTTTTTTGTTCCATTTATTAAGCAAGGTCTGCTCAAAAATATACAATTGTAGCAGGTATGTAAAAGAACCAGGAATGAAGGCGAGGAGCCAGGCAAACTCTGTAGAGGCTTTAATGAGCACAGCACACTACTCTCTGCTTCAGTGAGAGACTGATGACTGGTCTCGCGCCAAAAATCCCTGCTCTTATCTTCGCAGCTGGGAGCCGCTCCCGGATCTGTCCATGAGGTGCTGAGGGGGATGAACCAGGGAGTGGCCTACTCCCCAGGAACCCCCACACAATCATGTTATATTGTGAAAAAAATATTATTTCATCAAATACAATTTCTTGACCAAGAATACAATCCAAATTATTCCAATACGAGTCCAACTAACTAACCGAAGATCTGAAACAGAGTGTCATCCTCTTGTCACCTTCCTTCACAAGAAAGTGTTGTGCATGACCTTGTCCAGAATTCGTTCAAAGCACTTATTGAACTGCAATTATTCTGTATAGTGCTGGTCACCAAACTACAGGGGGGATGACATAGAAGAGATTCACCAGGACGTTATCTGCTATGAAGGGCTGTAGTTATAAGTAATTGGATAGGATGGACATACATGCACGGGAATGTAGGAGGCTGTTGGGTGATCATATGTAGGTTTACAAAATTATGAAGGGCGCAGATAGGATGGTCTGAATCTTTTTCCCAGACCAGGTCAGTCAGAAACAAGAAGGCACATTTATGGTGAGAAGAGAGAAATTTAGAGTCATAGTCATACAGCATAGAAACTGGCTCCTTCACCCGATTCACCCAATGCCAACCGAAATCTCCCACGCTAGTGTAATTTCCCCCCCCATTTGACCCATATTCTTCAAAACCTTTCCTATTATGTACCTGTCGAAATGTACTTTAAAGGAAACCTGAGGGAAACATTTTCCATTACAGAGATTGGTTATTACATAGGAGCAAGTCGTTAGTGGTTTAAGAAGGAACTGCAGATGCTGGAAAATCGAAGGTAGACAGAAATGCTGGAGAAACTCAGCGGGTGAGACAGCATCTATGGAGCGAAGGAAATAGGCAACGTTTCGGGTCGACCCTACTTCAGACTGATGTGAGGATGGGGGGGGGAGGGGGGGTGGGGTGGCGGGAAGAAGAAAGGAAGAGGTGGAGACAGTGGGCTGAGGGAGAGCTGAGAAGTGGAAGGAGAGGAGAAAGTAGGGACTACCTGAAATTAGAGAAGTCAATGTTCATACCGCTGTGGTGCAAACTGCCCAAGCAAAATATGAGGTGCTGCTCCTCCAATTTATGTTGGTCCTCACTCTGGCCATGGAGGAGGCCCAGGACAGAAAGGTCGGATTCAGAATGGGAGGGGGAGTTGAAGTGCTGAGCTACCGTGAGATCAGGTTGCGAACCAAGCAGAGGTGCTGGACGAAGCGATCGCCAAGCCTACGCTTGATCTCACCGATGTAGAGCAGCTGACATCTAGAGCAGCGGATGCAATAGATGAGTTTGGAGGAGGTGCAGGTGAACCTCTGCACCTGGAAAGACTGCTTGGGTCCTTGAATGGAGTCAAGGGGGGAGGTAAACCATATAACAATTACAGCACGGAAACAGGCCATCTCGACCCTTCTAGTCCGTGCCGAACACGTATTCTCCCATAGTCCCATATTCCTGCGCTCAGACCATAACCCTCCATTCCTTTCCCGTCCATATAACTATCCAATTTATTTTTAAATGATAAAAACGAACCTGCCTCCACCACCTTCACTGGAAGCTCATTCCACACAGCCACCACTCTGAGTAAAGAAGTTCCGCCTCATGTTACCCCTAAACTTCAGTCCCTTAATTCTCAAGTCATGTCCCCTTGTTTGAATCTTCCCTACTCTCAGTGGGAAAAGCTTATCCACGTCAACTCTGTCTATCCCTCTCATCATTTTAAAGACCTCTATCAAGTCCCCCCTTAACCTTCTGCACTCCAAAGAATAAAGCCCTAACTTGTTCAACCTTTCTCTGTAACTTAGTTGCTGAAACCCAGGCAACATTCTAGTAAATCTCCTCTGTACTCTCTCTATTTTGTTGACATCCTTCCTATAATTAGGCGACCAAAATTGTACACCAGACTCCAGAATTGGCCTCACCAATGCCTTGTACAATTTTAACATTACATTCCAACTTCTATACTCAATGCTCTGATTTATAAAGGCCAGCACACCAAAAGCTTTCTTTACCACCCTATCTACATGAGATTCCACTTTCAGGGAACTGTGCACAGTTATTCCCAGATCCCTCTGTTCACCTGCATTCTTCAATTCCCTACCATTTACCATGTACGTCCTATTTTGATTTGTCCTGCCAAGATGTAGCACCTCACACTTATCAGCATTAAACTCCATCTGCCATCTTTCAGCCCACTCTTCCAACTGGCATAAATCTCTGTAGACTTTGAAAATCTACTTCATTATCCACAACCCCACCTATCTTAGTATCATCTGCATACTTACTAATCCAATTTACCACACCATCATCCAGATCATTGATGTACATGACAAACAACAGTGGACCCAACACAGATCCCTGTGGCACCCCACTAGTCACTGGCCTCCAACCTGACAAACAACCATCCACCATTACTCTCTGGCATCTCCCATTCAGCCACTGTTGAATCCATCTTGCTACTCCACCATTAATACCCAACCATTGACCTTCTTAACCAACCTTCCATGAGGAACCTTGTCAAAGGCCTTACTGAAGTCCATATATACAACATCCACTGCTTTACCCTCATCAATTTCCCGAGTAACCTCTTCAAAAAATTCAAGATTAGTCAAACATGACCTTCCAGGCACAAATCCATGTTGACTGTTCCTAATCAGACCCTGTTTATCCAGATGCTTATATATATTATCTCTAAGTATCCTTTCCATTAATTTGCCCACCACTGACGTCAAACTAACAGGTCTATAATTGCTAGGTTTACTCTTAGACCCCTTTTTAAACAATGGAACAACATGCGCAGTACGCCAATCCTCCGGCACTATTCCCGTTTCTAATGACATTTGAAATATTTCTGTCATAGCCCCTGCTATTTCTACACTAACGTCCCTCAATGTCCTAGGGAATATCCTGTCCGGACCTGGAGACTTATCCACTTTTATATTTCTCAAAAGTGTCAGTATTTCCTCTTCTTTGAATCTCATAGTTTCCATAGCTACTCTACTTGTTTCCCTTACCTCACATAATTCAATATCCTTCTCCTTGGTGAATACCGAAGAAAAGAAATGGTCAATATCTCCCCCATCTCTTTTGGCTCTGCAGATAGCTGTCCACTCTGACTCTCTAATGGACCAATTTTATCCCTCGTTATCCTTTTGCTATTAATATAGCTGTAGAAACCCTTTGGATTTACTTTCACCGTACTTGCCAAAGCAACCTCATATCTTCTTTTAGCTTTTCTAATTTCTTTAAGATTCTTTTTACATTCTTTATACTCCTCAAGCACCTCATTTACTCCATGCTGCCTATAATTATTGTAGATCTCCCTCTTTTTCCGAACCAAGTGTCCAATTTCCCTTGAAAACCATGGCTCTTTCCAATTTTTACTATTTCCTTTCAACCGAACAGGGACATAAAGATTCTGTACTCTTAAAATTTCACCTTTAAATGTACTCCATTTCTCTTCCACATCTTTCCATAAAACAAAATGTCCCAATTTACTCCTTTTAAATCCTTTCGCATCTCCTCAAAGTTAGCCTTTCTCCAATCAAAAATCTCAACCCTAGGTCCAGTTCTGACCCTCTCCATAATTATATTGAAACTAATGGTATTGTGATCACTGGTCCCGAACTGTTCCCCAACGCATTCCTCTGCCACCTGACCCGTCTCATTTCCTAACAGGAGGTCCAGCACCGCCCCTTCTCTAGTAGGTACTTCTATGTATTGCTGCATAGTATAACTATGTAAAGCAACAAGTGTAGCATTTCCTGCGGTTGCAAGGGAAAGTGCCTGGAAAGGGAGTGGTTCGGGTGGGAAGGGACGAATTGACCAGGGAGTTACGGAGGGAGCGGTCTCTGCGGAAAGCAGGCAGGGGAGGAGATTGGAAGATGAGGCAAGTGGTGGGATCATGTTGGAAGTGGCGAAAATGTCAGAGACGTCAGTAGTGGTAGTTGAGGCAGATATTATTACAATGGTTAAAAGGCATTTAGATAGGAAAGGAATAGAACCCCTTACAGACAATGGGATAAGCATAGATAGACATCAAAGTTCGCATGGATGAGGTCAAGTCAAGTTTATTTGTGATGTACACATACAAGATGTGCAGTGAAATGAAAGTGGCAATGCCTGCAGATTGTGCAAAAACTACAGAACAGAATAGAACGGAATCAGTTCTATTGTGGACCGCAAACGACTGTTTTGCTCTCTACTTTTACATGATTCTATGACTTGATACGTAGACATTCAGGAATTTATGGTGCAATAAAATTACAGGCACAATTCTGTAACCTCTAATCTACTCCTTCAAAAACAATGTATTTTAGCAATATCCAACTCCATACTTGCAGATTTTCTTCAGTTCCCTCATCTTATCTGGATTTAGTACTTGCTGTCCTGAGGTGGTGAGATCTTCCACCAGCTGAGAAAGCTTCTCATCCGGCCCAACTTCCATTCCTGCAAAGCAGTAAGAACACAATATGTACATACATTGTGAATTCAATCACTCCTAAAGTTATATTTTTATAGCAACTGGGTCCAGGTTTAAGAGCCCTATCTACCTCTCTTGAATGTATCCAGAGAACCCGCCTCCACCGCCCTCTGATATAGATATAGATACAGATAGATATAGATATAATTTATTGCCACACAACCAGGGTTGGAGGAAATTTGGGTTGTCAGCAGCAGTACAATAATAAAGAACACACAATAAAACTGTAACACAAACATCCACCACAGCATTCATCACTGTGGTGGAAGGCACAAAAATTTGGCCAGTCCTCCTCCATTTCCCCCCCGTGTACAGGACCAGAGTCCAGTCAGTCCAGGATCGGCTCTTCCTCACCGGAGACCGTGGCTTTAGATTGTTGTAGGCCGCAGGCCGGCGGTCGAGATTTAAAGTCCCCGCCGCAGCCAGAGAATTCCGCAAACTCACAACTCTCTGAGAGAAAAAGTGTTTCCTCGTCCCCATTCTAAATGGCTTACCCCTTATTCTTAAACTGTGGCCCCTGGTTCTGGACTGCCCCAACATCGGGAACATGTTTCCTGCCTCCAGCATGTCCAAACACTTAATAATCTTAGGTACACAAAATTGCTGGGGAAACTCAGCGGGTGCAGCAGCATCTATGGAGCGAAGGAAATAGGCGACGTTTCGGGCCGATCCCCCTTGGTCAAATCCCTCCCCACCTATGTTCTAGACACCTCAGACACTCTCCGCCGCCTCCACGCATTCCACTCTCTGGGCCCTCACCCCCTCATCTTCACCATGGATGTCCGGTCACTCTACACCTCCATCCCCCACCAGGATGGCCTCGGAGCCCTCCGGTTCTTCCTCGACCAGAGGAGCAACCTATACCCAGCCACTGACACTCTCCTCCGCTTAGCGGAGTTGGTCCTCACCCTCAACAACTTTACATTTGACTCCTCCCATTTCCTCCAAACACAAGGCGTAGCTATGGGCACACGCATGGGCCCCAGCTACGCCTGCCTCTTTGTCGGGTACGTTGAACAATCCATGTTCGAGACGTACCAGGGCCCCCATCCCCGACCTCTACCTCCGTTACATTGACGACTGCTTTGGCGCCACCTCCTGCACCTACACACAACTGACTGACTTCATCCACTTCACCACCAACTTCCATCCGGCACTCCAATACACCTGGACGATTTCCGACACGTCCCTACCATTCCTTGACCTCACCATCTCCATCGCAGGGGACAGACTCCTGACCGACATACATTACAAACCCACTGACTCACATGGCTATCTGGACTACACGTCTTCCCACCCTGCCCCCTGTAAAGACTCCATCCCCTACTCCCAATTCCTCCGCCTACGCCACATCTGTTCCCAGGATGAGACATTTCATACCAGGGCATCGGAAATGTCCTCGTTCTTCAGGGAACGGGGATTCCCCTCCGCCACCATAGATGAGGCTCACACCAGGGTCTCATCCATACCCCGTAACACTGCTCTCTCTCCCCATCCCCGCACACGCAACAAGGGCAGAGTCCCTCTGGTCCTCACCTTTCACCCCACCAGCCGGCAAATACAACACATAATCCTCCGCCATTTCCGCCACCTCCAACGTGACCCCACCACTCGCCACATCTTCCCATCTCCCCCCATGTCTGCCTTCCGCAAAGACCGCTCCCTCCGCAACTCCCTCGTCAATTCTTCCCTTCCCTCCCGCACCACCCCCTCCCCGGGCACTTTCCGTTGCAACCGCAAGAAATGCAACACCTGTCCCTTCACCTCCCCCCTCGACTCCATCCAAGGTCCCAAGCAGTCGTTCCAGGTGCGACAAAGGTTCACCTGTATCTCCTCCAACCTCATCTACTGCATCCGCTGCTCTAGATGTCAGCTGATTTACATCGGTGAGACCAAGCGTAGGTTGGGCGATCGTTTCGCCGAACACCTCCGCTCAGTCCGCAATAACCTACCTGACCTCCCGGTGGCTCAGCACTTCAACTCCCCCTCCCATTCCCAATCCGACCTCTCTGTCCTGGGTCTCCTCCATTGCCGTCTGGGGACCTTGCGTCCTTATGGCATTAACATAGAATTCTCCCAATTTGGCTAGCCCTTGCTGTCTCCTCCTCTTCCTTAACCCTCTAGCTGTCTCCTCCCACCCTCCCATCCGCCCGCCCTCGGGCTCCTCCTCCTCCTCCCCTTTTCCTTCTTTCTTTCCCCCACCCCCCATCAGTCTGAAGAAGGGTTTCGGCCCGAAACATCGCCTATTTCCTTCGCTCCATAGATGCTGCTGCACCCGCTGAGTTTCCCCAGCAATTTTGTGTACCTTCGATATTCCAGCATCTGCAGTTCCCTTTTGAACACTTAATAATCTTATATGTTTCAATATGATATCCTCTCATCCTTCTAAATTCCAGAGTATACAAGGCCAGCCACTCCATTCACTCAGCATATGACAGTCCCGCCATCCCGGGAATCAACGCTGCACTACCTCAATTGCAAAAATGTCCTTCCTCAAATTTCGAGACCAAAACTGCACACAATACTCCAGGTGTGGTCTCACTAGGGCCCTGTACAACTGCAGGAGGACCTCTTTGCTCCTATACTCAACTCCTTCTTCACTGCCTGCTGTACCTGCATGCTTACTTTCATTCTGATGAACAAGGACCCCCAGATCCCATTATACTTCCCTTTTTTCCAAATAGACACCATTTAGATAATAATCTGCCTTCCTGTTTTTGCTACCAATGTGGATAACATCACATTTATCCACATTAAACTGCATCTGTGTGTGGCAGCTCGACTACAGTCCGTCTGTCTCCTAACATTTTTTTTTTGTCTCGTTAAATGTATGTCTTGACTCTAGTTTTTATTATTTTTCTTTAGTTGTGTATATGTGGGGGGTGGGGAGGGGTGGGGGAAACCGTTAATCTCCTCCCTGTACGGGGACCCGACTTTTTCCCTGTCTGGTCTCCGATGTCGTTGGGCCTAACATCATGGAGCCGGCAGCGGCCACCGGCCGGGATCAACCTGAGGGGTCCAGTCGCGGAGCCTGTGGACCTGATATCACGGAGCTGGCCGTCTTCGGAATGGGAAGAACTATGGTGCTGCATGGCTGCGACCCGACTTCGGAGGCTCCGGCCGCAGGCCCGGTGGACAGGAACATCGGGAGCTCGCAGGTCCTTGGTGGGAGACCGCTTTTCGGAGCTCCCGCAATGGCAACTTCTCCCGCTGGAATCGCGGCGTTTAAAGGACTTGGAGCGGGGCCTTACATTGCCCGGCGCGGCTGAAATGGCCACGGGACTTACCATTGCCCACCGGGAGCTTTAACATCGTGAGCCGATAACATCGTTGGACTGCTGGACCACGGGAGAAGAACAAAGGGAAGAGATAAGACTTTGCCTTCCATCACAGTGAGGAGATGTTGGAGATCCACTGTGATGGATGTTTATGTAAACTATTTTAAGTGTGGGTCTTAGGTTTTTTTTTGTAATGTAAGACTGTAGAAAATGCAGTTTTGTTCAAACCAAGTTGTTTGAATGACAATAAAACGCATTCCATTCCATCTGCCATGCATCTGCCCACTCACCCAACCTGTCCATGTCACCCTGCATTCTCATAGCATCCTCCTCACAGTTCACACTGCCACTCAGCTTTGTGTCATCTGCAAATTTGTTAATGTTACTTGTAATCCCTTCATCTAAATCATTAATATATATTGTAAATAGCTGCGGTCCCAGCACCGAGCCTTGCGGTACCCCAGTAGTCACTGCCTGGCATTCTGAAAGGGACCCGTTAATCCTTGCTCTTTGAATGTTGTGGAAGGGGCAATCACTTTGTGTTTGCAAAGATTTGAAAGAGAGGTGTGGATGGTTAAGAGGGATGGCGTGTGTAATAGTTGCATCAGATTGGAGGTTATCATAAATGGCAGAGGGTGATCTGTTAAACGTGGAGACGCATGGGATGAAAGGCAGATCCTGGTCCAGATGTAGGATAGGGGGAAACGGATTAATATCAGGAGAATAGATAGGGTGAATGCACATTCTTTTACCCAGGGTAGGAGAATCAAGGACCAGAGGCCATCCGTTTAAGGTGAGAGGGGACAGATTTAATAGGAACCTGAGAGGCAACTTTTACCATAGGTGGTGGGCATATGGAATGGGCTGCCAGTAGAGCTAGTTGAGGCATACAATAACAACATTTAAAAGACACTTGCACAGGCATGGACAGGTTGGCCTGTTCCTGTGCTGTATGCCTCTATGACTCTAACTCCGTAAATCAGTGGGGTGGGAGATTGCAACCATCACGTGCTCCGCCCTGTTTCAACGAATGCAATCAACCTGGCGTGCACAATCAAGTAAGATCAAATAGAACAAGTTATCCTACAACTTTAGGCAGTTACGGTGACGCAGCTGTAGAGTTGCTGCCTTACAGCAAAATGCAGTGCCAGAGACCCGGGTTCGATCCCGACTACGGGTGCTGTCTGTATGGAGTTTGTACGTTTTCCCCGTGATCTGCGTGGGTTTTCTCCGAGATCTTCGGTTTCCTCCCACACTCCAAAGACGTACAGGTTTGTAGGTTAATTGGCTTGATAAAATGTAAAACAATTGTCTAGTGCTGAGTGATGCTCTACCTAGAGCTTTTCAGCGTACTACATCCAGATCCAGGATTATGCCATACGAAGTAAAGGGCCTGTCCCACTGTACGAGGTAATTCAAGAGTTCTCCTGAGTTTTCCCCTGATTCGAACTCGGAGAATGTCCGTAGCGGGTCCGTAGGAGTTTGTGGATGTCTCATAGCGGCTCGTACGAATAAAAAGTAACAATTTTTTTCAATCGCAAGTATTTTTTTACTCGTGGACATTTTTCACAGCGTTGAAAAAACGTCCCTAGTTTACCGGATTTCCCGAGTACCTACCGTTACTCGTACGAGCCGCTACGAGACATCCACGAACTCCTACGGATCCGCTACGGACATTCTCCGAGTTCGAATCAGGGGAAAACTCGGGAGAACTCTTGAATTACCTCGTACAGTGGGACAGGCCCTTAAGTCAGGTACCATCCCTTGAGAGAATGTGACATCAAGAGCCTTGTCAAATTCAATTTTGGTGGACTGAAAAGTAAGATGTATTGGAAAAATGTCCTGTAATGTGATTTTGTCACGATTTTAAAATTCCCACCCCTCATGTTCCAAGACCTCTATGAATGACCCAAACCCACCCAAGTTGTAACTTTCCCCATCTACCCCAGAACAGAGTTCCTCCACCACCCCCACTCCCTTCAACCAAAATCCATATATCCAACCTTCAAAGCCACGAGCTCTAGAATTTCCCCCATTAACTACTCGAAAAGCTTCTTAAAACTTACCTTTTTAATCATGTAGTTGACCCGCTGAGTTACTCCAGTATTTTGTATCTATCTTCGGTGCAAACCAGCACCTGCAGTTCCTTCCGCACCAACTGTCCTGGAGTTGTTTGAAGAAGGGTCTCGACCTGAAACTTCACCTATTCCTTCTCTCCACAGACGCTGCCAGTCCCGCTGAGTTACTCCAGGATTTTGTGTCTGCCTTCGGCGTAAACCAGCAGCTGCAGTTCCTTTTCTGCACAACTACTGTCCGAGAGTTAAGTTGGGTTGAGATCAGTTTAGTTCGATGACACTGCTGTGAAGTAAAGCAAGCGCCTTGGGACCTTTGGACACGTTACCGGGGATTAGGTGAAAGGTCTGTATGTGGGGCTATAATGAGGATGAGTGCGGTCAGCGGGTTGTTCGTGGTCACCGCGCGCGCGCGTGCGTGCGTGTGTGTGTGTGTGGAGGGGAGGGGGAGGCACAGCGACGGTTGGGCCGGAGACGCTTCTCCAACGGCCCGCCCGCCGCGCGGAGAGGTCAACCGCGTCACCAAGCCCAGCATGCACACACGGCTGAATGGCAGCGACTGTGGCCAATCAGAATCAAGTGTTCCTCACGGACGCCACAGGCGCCGCCAAAGACCACAGGCGCCACCATAGATCTTTGGGCGCCGCCATTCGGGTGGGCAGGTGGGATGCGTGGGCGGGACTTCCTGTTGTGCCGCCCGTTTCCTGTTCGCGATCTGACCCTTCTTCAGACCAAAGATCCTCCGCTATAGGATCTTTGCTTCAGACCAAAGATGCTTCAGACGAAGAATCAGGTGAAAGGGAAATGAGAGATATAGGCGGTGATATAGAGATGTATAGAACAAATAAATGAAAGATGTGCAAAAATGTAACGGTGATTAGGGAAACAGGCCATTGTTGGCTGTGGGGTAGATGAAATATAGACAAACTCACCAGGATGACAATGAAACTAGTACAACGTTTAAGAAAGAACTGCAGATGCTGGAAAATCGAAGGTAGACAAAATTGCTGGAGAAACTCAGCATCTATGGAGCGAAGGAAATAGTCAACGTTTCGGGCCGAAATGGGTCTAAAGAGGGATTTTGGCCCGAAACGTTGCCTATTTCCTTCGCTCCATAGATGCTGCTGCACACACTGTGTTTCTCCAGCAATTTTGTCAAACTGGTACAACGACTGGGGGCAGTGGAGGGACAGAGAGAGAGGGGGGTGCAAGGGTTACTTGAAGTTGGAGATACCAAAGATAGACACAAAATCCTGGAGTAACTCAGCGGGACAGGCAGCATCTCTGGATAGAAGGAATGGGTGACGTTTCAGGTCGAGACACTTCAGACCTTCAATATTCATATCGCTGGGGTGTAAGTTGCCCAAGTGAAATATGAGGTGCCATTCCTCCAATTTGCGTTTGGCCTCACTCTGACAATGGAGGAGGCCCAGGACAGAAAGGTCTGTGTGGGAATCAGAGGGGGAGTTAAAGTGTTTGACAACCTGGAGATCATGTGGGCCTAGGCGGAATGAGCGAAGGTGTTCAGCGAAACAATTACCCTGTCTACGTTTCAGTGTCTCACAGCTCTTCGGCCCAACTTGCTCAAACCAACCACATGTCCCATCTACACTATTTCCACCTGCCTGCGTTGGGCCCATATCCCTCTACCTGTGTCTACCTATCCATGTACCTGTCCATTTCTTAAACGCTATGATACTACCTGCCTCAACTACCTCGTCCGACACCTCGTTCTGAACACCACCCTTTGCGTGGAAAAAGGTTACCCTTGGGGTAATCTTTACCCCTTCACCTTAACCCAGCACAGACACAGGCCCTCCGGCCCACCGAGTCCGCACTGACCAGCGATCCCTGAACATTAATACTACCCTATACATACTAGGGACAATGTTACATGTATACCAAGCCAATTCACTTACAAACCTGTACGTCTGGAGTGTGAAAAGAAACCGAAGATCTCGGAGAAACCCCACGCAGGTCACGGGGAGAACGTACAAACTGTACAAACAGCACCTGTAGTCAGGATCGAACCCGGGTCTCTGGTGCTGTAAGGAAGTAGCTTTACCGCTACACCACCTAGATTTAGACATAACCACTGGAGATTATACACAGGGGTCGAGCTGCCTCTGTAGCAGCGCCGCTGCCTGAGGTGAACCCTGAACGCAGGCCGCCATCTTAATATGATGCCGAGGTTCCATCCCAACCCTACTGTTGTGTGCAGTCGTGACTCCAGTGCAGTAATTTTCTTCTTGTATATGGCATGCACAGCCTAAAGTTGTAGATCAAGGGTAGACATCCAGGCCAGGACAGCGTCAGTTACTTGGTGGATGGCTTTGATGTCCCCGGGGAAAAGCCTCAGTGGGCAGTCATTCTCCATGTGTGGGATAGTCTGGTCTGGATGTCCACAGTCGCAAGCAGGGCTGTCTGTCATCCCCCACTTATGCAGGTGCACAAACAAATAGTGCAGTAATAGTTTAGGTTCATTATTGTCAAGGGCACTGACGTACAGTGAAAACTTTTACCTGTGATGAAATCAAAGAATACTATACATGAATACAATCAAGCCATACACAGGTAGGTCGGAAGGAACTGCATATGCTAGTTTACACCGAAGATAGACAAAGCGCTAGAGTAACTCAGCGGTTAAGGCAGCATCTTTGGAGTGAAGAAATGAGTGATGTTTCGAATTGAGACCTTCTTCAGACAGTCATGGGAGAGGGAAACTAGAGATATGGTAACTTACAGCCCGTGTGATAAGGGTTAAGGGGAGAAGGCAGGAGAATGGGGTTAGGAAGGACAGATAGATCAGCCACGATTGAATGGCGGAGTATACTTGATGGGCCGAATGGCCTAATTCTTCTATCATTTATGACAACCCAGCAGTATTCCTCTAACTTCAAGTAGTAGATTGGTTACTTTACTTACTAACCAATGTAGTGCTTTATTATTATAAGCTCCGCCTACTACCACACCATTCATATTATCACAACCCGACATGTGCTGCCAGTCAGTACTGCTGCATGGTACGAGTAACATGCTGTAGTGTGTTATATACGTTACTCAATAAATATTATTTTACCAGATCTGTGAGTATGTGTAATTGACTCAACATGGTGTCAGAAGTGGGATTCTGGGGGGAGAGAGAGAAGGGGGGTCAGTCGGATTTAGACCATATCTCCCCGCTACCTCGTAAACCTTTGACTTTCGAAGTTCGGCGTGAATCAGGTAGTATGGGCGAATAGGAAGTGGAGCGCGATATTGTTTATCCGGCCAGCCATGCCGGATGACTGAAGACAGTAGCTGTAAAGTATCCGCAGCCGTATGCTCTGCCAGGTTGCTGAGGCATTCTGTAGGTACGTACGACACCATCATTACTGTGAACTGGTCATTTTCAGACGGCTGTTCATCGCAGGTTTGAACTTTCTCACGCACAAATTCGGTCATTCTGGGCCAGAAAAGCATGTAGATTGGTTACTTTACTTACTAACCAATGTAGTGCTTTATTATTATAAGCTCCCCCTACTACCACCATTCATATTATCACAATCCGTCATGCTGCCAATCAGTACTGCTGCATGATAGGAGTAACATGCTGAAGTGTGTTTTATACGTTACTCAATAAATATTGTTATACCAGATCTGTGAGTATGTGTGATTTACTCAACAACTTTGTGGCGATCTACGCCAACGTGGTCCACGGCAAACTGGACCAGCGAAACTAACCACTGGAGATCGGTCGGTCCATCCATTGGCAGAGATATCCGATCACAGGACCTCAGCATTATGGCTGGAACTCTGCAGGACTGGTGTAATGGGTGTGATGTTGTTTTAGCTGGTATTGAAGACCAAATTGGACACTCCGATCAATATAAAGAACATCAGCAAAAAGTTAAACATCAAGTGGAAAATGAGGTCTCGAACCTGCGTAAAACGCTGAAGGCCACAACCAGAACGGCAACCCAGGAGGCTGAACATAATCTGATGGATTCACGCGAACCCCCCTTCCCAGAGGAAGTGAGGCAGGGCGGCAAGAAAGCAAGAAAACATCAAAAGTCAAAGGTTACGAGGTAGTGGGAAGATAGGGTCTAAATCCAACTGACCCTCCCCTCTCTCCCCTTCTATCTCGCCCTCTATCTCTCCATCCCACAATCCCACTTCTGACACTATGTTGAGTAGATCACAGATCTGGTATAACAATATTTATTGAGTAATGTATACACACACTACAGCTTGTTACTCCTACTATGCAGCACTACTTACTAGCAGCACATGTCGGGTTGCTATAATATTAATATTGTGGTAGTAGGCGGAGCTTATAATAAAGCACTACATTGGTTAGTAAGTAAAGTAACCAATCTACAAAGTAACCTTTGCTTTCACTCTCTCACCCCCCACACTTGTTCTACGACTTGTCTCGCCCCACAGCTATTAATGGACGATTCTTATGTTTATCACGTATAGCAGGTAGATCAAAGAGAAAAATTGCCCGAGTGCAGAATGTAGTTTCTCAGTATTGTAGCGTAACAATTCCGCAATGAGGTCAGTTGGAAAATTGGGGACAGTACCCTAGCTTATGTAAGGTCCGTTCAAAAGTTTGATCAGTGGAAGAAGCTGTAGCTAGGTCTGATGTACATGATTTAAAGCTTCTTTATGATTGGTAATGTTTTCAAGACTCAATCTTCTGCCTAATGGGAGCAAAGAGAAGTAAGAATGACCGAGGTGGGTATGGTCCTTGTATATGTTAGTTGTTTTCCCGACGCAGTGAAGTGTAGATGGAGTCTATAGTAGAGACTGTATAGAGATGTTATGCATCCTGACAGTAGGCAATGTGGACATTAAGTTCCAATTTTCATGTATGTTTTATGCTGGCACTTGTGCTGTGGAAGTCTTTAATTACATCCATTTAACAGCGAAGAAAATACAAGTATTGAAAGTGATAACACTACTATCCATTATCCTATTCAATTCCATTTAGCAAAAGACAGATGGTTTTATTAGTTTTTCATAAGGGAAACATTTTCTGAAAAGTAATTCTGTAATAAACAACTTATTGAAAATAGTAAAAGGCCTGATGTCAAAGGAAACATTGGTATGGATAGATTGTCTGGCTAGCAACAATCAGAGAACAGAAATGGGGGTTTTCTGGGTTGACAAGAAGCAATGCATGGTGTGACACCCTGATCGGCGCTCGGGCTTCAACACTTGAAGAGACCTACAGTATGGCTGCTAATGTTTCTTTTAAATTCCCAAAACAAAAAGCTGGAAAGACTCAGCAGGTCAGACAGCGCCTGTAGAAAGAGAAACAGCTAACGTTTCAAGTTCCAATTCTTCATCAGATCTTGTTTTTATTTCATGCTTGGGAAGGGGGCAATACAGGCATGTAAACATGCTTGGCTTATCCATAACTGCTCATCACCTGTAAACCACCAACTTTAAATTCTATAGTGCTCGTGAATCTACCCCCAGTACTTTTTGATGGGAAGTTCCAGAATGTAAGCCAGTGACAATCATGGACAGGTAATGTATTGAGAAAATAGACAGATCTAAGATAAGATAGATAGATAACTCAGGATAGTGTGTAACCCTCCTAATGACAATTTCTCCCTCCCACCGTTACAGGCAGGGTTCAAGATTCTGACCAACTTAGGGGTGAAAGCATTTTTCCATATTTCTACTTTCTATCTGGACATTTTTTTCATCTGCTTTATGTCTTTCATATCATCTGATGCTGCCTTCAGTTAATAGAGATACGTTATGAACTGGTTCTTCATTGTAACATGTACTAGATTAACCACCAGATGTGAAGTTTAGCATATAAATTGAATTTTTGTGATAAAGGTAATTAGTAGTATATTGATTTACATTAACAATATTCACTTGTTCATCATTTGCTCAATTAAATTGTCTAATTAATATTTGACACATTCCAATGTTTTGCATCTTTTTACAGGTAATCAGAAAGTCTTGTGTAGATATTACAAAGGTTTAGTAGCTAAAAGCTGCCAGTGAAAGACAAACATAATAATAAGCAGGGTTCGGCTAAATGTGCCTGGTCTGCCATTCAACAACATCATAGCTCATGCTGCAGCTCCACATTTCTGTCAGATCCTCATACTCTAGACTCTCTTGATATCCAGATATCTATTGATCTCGGACCTAAATGTACTTATTAACTGACAATCCATACCCCTTTGGAAGAGGCATTCAAATATTCACAACCTCTGTATGATGAAATTTCTCAACCTAAGCCCAAACGGCCAAATCCTCGTCCTAAAACAATTCCCAAATTGTGCTCGCCAGCCTGATCAATGAGCATTTCAACATCCACCTTTTATTCCATCTTTTTCAAAATCTTAGATGATTTGATGATTCAAGAGAGAGCTAGATAGGGGCTCTTAAAAATAGCAGAGTCAGGGGATATGGGGAGGGCAGGAACAGGGTACTGATTGGGGATGATCAGCCATGATCACATTGAACGGCTCGAAGGACCGAATGGCCTACTCCTGCACCTATTGTCTATTGTCTATTGTGACTCATTCCTAAATTCTTGTGAGTAGAGACCTATTTTTTTTTTTTCCACAAGGGCAATCCTCTCATCCCATCCATCAATCTCATCCAGGGAAAACAATTACACTTGAATGTGCAAACATGTTGAAAAATTAAGGGAGTGGAGGTGAAATAAAATGTAGGAGAACTAAAATTGATTATGATGGTTGGATGAATAGTGAAACTCTCAATGATACCCTTATAAATGCTGCCAAAAAATAGGATCTTAATGTTCAGGTACATTTTTAACGAGCTGCCAGAGGAGGTAGCTGATGCAGGGACTATTGCGATGTTTAAGAAGCAATTAGAAACATAGAAAATAGGTGCAGGAGTAGGCCATTCGGCCCTTCGAGCCTGCACCTCCATTCAATATGATCATGGCTGATCATCCAACTCAGTATCCAAATTAGACAGGTAAATGGATAGGTAGACACAAAATGCTGGAGAAATTGAGCGGGTTAGGTAGCATCTATGGAGAGAAGGAATTGGGGACGTTTCTGGAGGGTCTCGACCCGAAACGTCGCCAATTCCTTCTCTCCATAGATGCTGCCACACCTGCTGAGTTTCTCCAGCATTTTGTGTCTACCTTTGATTTTACCAGCATCTGCAGTTCTTTCTTAAACAGGTAAATGGATAGGACAGGTTTAAAGGGAAATGGACCAAACTCAGGCAAGTGGGACTGGTGTAGATGGTTAGTTTTGGTCGTTGTGGACGAGTTAGGCCGATGGGCCTTTTTCCACACTGTATGAATATGACTATAAATACATGTGAATTATTTGAATATGGATGTAGGAGACAAGATCAGTAAGTTTGCAGATAGCATGAAGATTGGCAGAGTTGTTAATGGTGTGGAAGATAGTTTTAGGCTGCAAAGAGATATCAATGTTTTGGTGAAATGTGGGGTGATGCATTTAGGGAGCACTAATCAGGCTAGCACATTGAATATAGTCAGGTCAGATTGATGTTATATTTTACAAGTTATTTACATTTTTAACTTTACAAAACACCACTTTGAGAAATACGACTTGATTGCAGTGGCAGGTCCAGCTATGACGCCACAATGGGATCTCATTTACATAAACTGCCCAGCAGAAGTGCTCCACTGTTACAATGTTAACAAAGAGAGGACTGCCAGTGCAATGAGAGATTTGTTACATTGATGTAAGGAGAGGGAGGGAGTGGGGATGGGAAGAGTAGTTCTCTAATGTTATTTAAGCAGATAGAGGGAGAGGAGGGGGGGAAGAGAATGGGGTTATGGAGGAGGGAGGGAATGACTGAAGGTAGGGGAAAAGAGGTGAGGGCGGGAGTGGGGGAGAGGAGGTGATGGGAAAGGAGATAGAGGGTGAAAAGGAGGGGGGGGGAGAGTGCTGGGGGATGATGGGAAATGAGCCGCACCTGCGCAGTTGGGGATCGGGTGAGTGGTGGAAACGGGTTGCGTTGGGGGTACGGATGAGTGGTGGAATATTACGTTAGGGGAACGGGACCCAACGGGTCTCACTTGGTCTAGTATATATATTACTGACACTCTGTTTGTTTGTTTGTATGCGTGCTTGTGCGTGACATCCCGAAACCCCACCAAACACGATAGCACAAAATGTTTGGCCCACCTTACTCACCATTGTCCTGTGATGTAAATTAAACAGGTTTTGTTCAGATTGATGGTATATTTTATGTTATTGACATTTTAAACATTACAAAAATCGCTTTTAAAACCACTTTTTCACTTGCCTTGCCCGTCAGCCACGTTCAATGTCACAATGACGTCACAATGGAATCCCTTTTGACGTCACAATGGGATCTCAAATCTCATTTACATTAAAAATCGGAATTTAAAAAAAAAACTGAGTTTAAATCAAATTCTTCCATTTTCATTAACAGCATCGTTGTATTAGGTTATTTTATAGAAAAAACGCGATTTCATTGAGAATTTCATTTAAAAAAAAACATTGCGATTTTCATTGTGGGATGGGGGAGATTTAATTTACAAAAAAACGATTTTAATTGTGGGGGGTGGGATAGGGGGAAGGTGAGGAGTGGGATGCAGGGGGATAGAGGGAGAGAGAGAGGGGAAAGTGAGGGAGAGGAGGGACAGTGGGGAGAAGGGAGGATAGTGGGAGGGAGTGGGGGATAGAGGGAGAGGAGGGCAGTGGGGGAGGTGAGGAAGAGTGGGATGGGGGGAGGTGAGGAGTGGGGGAGCAGGGAGATAGAGGGAGCGGAGGGGGTAGGGAGGGGAGAGGGGTTATGGAGGGAGTGAGGGAGTGCCTGAGGGTAGGGGAAAGAAGAGGGAGGGAGAGGTGAGGGAGGGAGTGGGGAGGACGAGAGTGGAAAGAAGAGGGAGGTTGAAGAGGAGGGGGAGGGAGTGCTGGGGATGAGAGGAATGGAGGAGGATAGGGGTAAGAAGAGGGATGGCGAGGCGCAGTTGGGGGAGGGTTGCCGTGACGCGTCACAACGGGGATCTTTAACGTCACAACAGGAACCCCTCTGCCGCACCTGTGCAGTTGGGGGCTATGGGTCAGCGGTGGAATATGGTCTTGGGGGACGGGCCCAACTGAGACGACATCGGGAGGAAGAAGGAGCCCAGCCCAGCGCTGAAGAATCATTGCCGCGGCCAGTGGTCTACAGCCAACGTCGCTGGTGTTACTACCATCAACGATACGGGCCCGAAGCCCGAAGATGCCTGAGCCCCTGCTTGTATCAGGGAAATGCCTCGGCCGATCATCCATAGAGGCAAACGCGATCGGCCCAAACGAACGCCTCTCTAAAGTGGCCTTTTCACGGGGCGACTTGACGCAAGAGTGAACCAGAGTTTAACATCGTGGGAACCTCGTGCGATAACAGTACGGCATTCGTGGACCACCGTGGACCACCGTGGCGCTAACGGCAGGTAGTCGTGTAACTTGGTCACTCGGGAGAAAATTCAAGAAAGTTTGAATTTCTCCAAGAGTGACTTGTACACTTGTGGTTGAGCATTGCAACATTGTATGAACATAGTGGCCAGTACGATATCCGTAATAACTCTTGCGGGTACCGTGGGAACTCCTGCGAACGGTGAGTAACTGAGCAGTTTGATTGTCAGTGCTTGTTTTACCTCATTGTTAAATAAATATATATTTTTACTATCAGATTGATGTCTGCAATTCTTCATTAACACATCACTACAAGATGAATGTTTCTAATGTTATAATCCCTCTCATGCTGAAACACAAAATAGTTGAAGGGAGGTGAAATAATCACATTTTCATTCTTTTTCATTTTTGAGTGTTCAGGTACCTCACTTGCTGAGCTATTTTACTCCAGCAATTTGTGTCTCTTTTTGTCTAAAGCAGTTTCTAAGACTGTAGGAACTCCGCGGGCCAGGCAGCATCTACGGAGGGAAATGGACAGGCGACCCTTTCTTCAGGCTGCCTTATCTCTCTCCCCCCCCACCCCCTCCCCCTACTCCCACCCACACACACAAATGCTGGAGAAACTCAGCGGGTGCAGCAGCATCTATGGAACGAAGGAAATAGGCAACGTTGCCTACTACCCTCTGTGTAAAGAAGCTGCTCCTCAGCTTTCTATTAAATCTTGCCCTCTCACCTTTAAATCCGTGTTCTCTACTTTTTGATGCCCTGACCCTGAGTAAAAGTCTGTGCATTTCCCCTCGGTTATACACCTCCATTAGATCACCCTTCAGCCTCCTGCACTCCAAGTAACATAATCCTCGCCTGCCCAACCTCAGCGGGAGAAACTCAGCGGGTGCAGCAGCATCTATGGAACGAAGGAAATAGGCAACGTTGCCTACTTCCTTCGCTCCATAGATGCTGCTGCACCCGCTGAGTTTCTCCAGCATTATTGTGTACCTTTGATTTTCCAGCATCTGCAGTTCCTTCTTAAACACAAATGCACCGAGTTCCTCCAGCATTTCGTGTTTTGTTCAGTATTCCAGCATCCGCTGTCTCCCGCGTCTCAAATAAAATAAAACTACTGTCAAAGGGGTGAAGAATAGGGGCAGAGATAGATACATTCCTGATTAGTGCGGCTGTCAGGAGGTTATGGGGAGAAGGCAAGAGAATGTGGTTGAGAGGGAGAGATAGATCAGCCACGATTGAATGGCGGAGTGGACTTAATGGCCTAATTTTGCTCCTATAACTAACAAAGATAGTAATTGTTAGGGAAATGTAGTTATTAAAGACGAGGGGGAGCAGAAATGGGCAGTCTGGGATGGCTCGCGAGATACTTGCATAGAGGCACAAAAGTTAAAGAAAGGGCAGATAAACAGAGAGGGGGGGGGGACTTCCCTCAGTGCCCATCTGTTACCATTAATTGGACAGTTCGGTCTGTGAAACGCAACACGCCAACCCCGACATCCAGCCCGGTGGTCAGTCCTTTGAAGATAGACACCAGTTGCTTGGAGCAACTCAGCCGGACAGGCAGCAACTCTGGAGAGAAGGAACTGGTGGCGTTTCGGGTCGAGAGCCTTCTTCAGACTGAGGTCAATCCCCTGCATGGATAACAGGAGTCCCAGCCAACACGACAATCGCCCGCTGAAGTCTCGGAGCTTCCACTGCGAAAACGGTGCCTACATTTGAGCACTTATGTAACTGAACCATCCTAACACCAACCACAGACCATTCCTGAACTACTACCTACCTCATTCGAGACCCTCGGACTATCTTAGATCGTATACTCACTGGCGTTATCGAGTTACAGTGTGGAAACCGGCCCTTCGGCTCAACTTGCCCATACCGGCCAAAATGTCCCATCGAAACTAGTCCCATCTGCCTGTGTCTGGTCCATATCCCTCCCAACCTGTCTTATCCATGTACCTGTCTAAATGTTTCTTAAATGTATGGATGGACCCAGCCTCAACTACCTCCTCTGGCAGCTTGTTCCATACACCCACCACCCTTTGTGCGAAAATGTTACCCCTCACTCAGATTCCTATTAGATCTTCCCCCCTCACCTTGAACCTATGCCCTCTGGTCCTCGAATCCCCTCTGTGGGCAAAGGACATATATTACCCTGGACTCTGTCTATTTCCCTGCCTGTGCGTCTCATGGTTTTGTACACCTCTCAGCCTCTGTCCCCAGTGTGGAGTTAAGGGCTTGTTTATGGGCGTCCTGGGCTGAGAACTCTGGAGGATGGGTTTTAGACTTTATCGGGAATCGAGATAGACCCCGTAATGCAGGAGCAAAGAATCGCAGACGCTAATCTGCATTGGAAAGACACAATATGCGGGAGTAACTCAGCGCTGAAGAAGAGTCCCGACCCGAAACATCATCTATCCATGTTGTCTAGCGATGCTGGCTGACCCGCTGAGTTGCTCCAGCGCTTTGTGTCTTTCCACTAGACCTGTAATAAGTCTCGGTTGGGTGTTTACTGGGATCTCTGGTGTTTAATAGACGTCCTGATGTTGTTTTTGATCGGGTTTACTACTGACAGTATTTAATCAGATCCATATTAAATCATTTCCCCTTCACCTTAAACGTATGTAATCTGGTCCTCGATTCGCCTACCCTGGGCAAGAGATTGTGCATCTACCCGATCGATTCCTCGCATGATTTTAAACATTAACTTGCACACAGCGTTGTTCCCTTCACCATGTATACACCATTTATGGCTCGATTGTTGCTATTTATTGTCTGTCTACTGACTGGTTAAACGTTTGAAAGTTTCACCTCTCAGTAGATAATAAAATAAGACAACCATCACGGTCAATGTGAGACAAAGTCTTTATTCCTATTTGACAAAATAAAAAGACGACTTCTTGCACATATTGAGAGAAGGTGCATCACACCAAACAACATTTGTCTAAAAAAAACAGATTATTCTTCAGCTCATTAAAGAGCTCGGGTGAAATTCTGACAAAGTTTGTGAATGCACTTTTATCCTCTTCGCACAGCACATTAAGCAGCTGATCATATTGTCCAAATTGAGGTCTCCGTTGAAAGATGGGCTTCACCCAGTGAGACTTCCTCTTAATTCTCTTTTTAATTAATCTCACCCTTCTGCCTTCACGCAAGCGTTCTCGATGCACATAGTTAGTATAGGCATGTCTCCAAATGAGCCAATTCAACCAAGGGAGGAATATAGTGTGTGAAAAAAACCAATATAGTGTGTGAAAACAAAGTAACATCATTTGTGCCACGTGATTAACAACACTACAGTTCACGATGTTCATTCAAGATTAACGGGAAAGCTCGGGAGACGGACAAGTCACTCGCACAAATAACAGAAATGCCGAGTACCGTGGGAACTCATTATCTACCCCCCGTTGTATCGTGCGAAACTCGTGCTGGACCACGACCACTTCACTCTGGTGACATCTTGCGTCAACTCGCCCCGTGAAAAAGCCCCATAAGTCCGCGGCCACCGTTTCCTGGTGGACTCCGGTGCCAATACCAGCATCCTGCCTCCGAGCACCCGAGATACCCATGTCGGTAAGGTAGGACCCGTCCTCTCGGCTGTTAACGGGAGCGACATTCACACTTACGGTACGCGGACCCTGGACAAATTTCGACTCCCACCTGAACAAGTGGAAGCTTACCATTGCTGACCCAACCGATCCTGGGGGACAATTTCTTGCGCGCGTTCTCCCTGTTAGTCGATGTGCGAAGCAGATGCATGGTCGCTGTGTCGGACCTGTGCCCTGCAAAGCCGCGCATTCCGTCCACGCCCCTACAGCAACTCGACGAGGTAGCTGAGATCCAGCAACCTTCCGCAGCCCTGCTCGCCGAATTCCCAGGGTTGCTCACGCCCCGTTTTGACGGGGGCGCGCCCCGCCATGGCGTGGTCCACCACATTCCCACTGAGGGCCCACTGGTACACGCCCGCGCCCGCCACCTCCCGCCCGTTAAACTGCGCATCGCATGAGACGAGTTCCAGCTTATGGAGGACATGGGGATTGTCCGGCGGTCGGACAGCCCTTGGGCATCCCCGCTGCACATAGTACCCAAAGCATCCGGGGGTTGGAGACCTTGCGGTGATTACAGGCGTTTGAATGCGGTAACCACAACAGATCGGAACCCAGTCCCGAACATTCAGGATTTCTCGGCTCATCTGGAGGGCGCAACCTTTTTCTCGAAGGTTGACCTTATTCGCGGGTATAATCAACTTCCGGTCCATCCGACGACGTCCCTAAGATGGCCACCATCACCCCTTTCGGCCTTTTCGAATGGCTAAGAATGCCTTTTGGCCTGAAGAACGCTGCGCAGGCGTTCCAAAGGTTAATGGATCAGGTCAGTCGGGGTTTGCCGTTCATATTTATCTACCTCGATGATATTCTGGTGGCCAGCAGCTCGCAGGCAGAGCACGTCAGGTACCTCCACCTGCTTTTCGAATGGCTGCGCAAACACGGATTGGTGATCAACCCTGCGAAGTGCCAGTTCGGATTGCGTTCCATTTCTTTCTTGGGTCACAGCATTACCTGCCACGGCGCGCAGCAGCTGCCCGAGAAGATCGACGCCATCCATCGCTACCCGAGGCCCCTATCCATCAAGGGCCTGCAGGAGTTTATCAGGATGGTAAATTTCTACCACCGATTAGTCCCATCAGCAGCCGCCATCATGCGGCCGTTGTTCCAATGCCCGATCGGTAAGCCTAAGGACCTGGTCTGGTCCAAGGAGGTGGAGAAGGCGTTCGAGGGGGCTAAGACTTCATTGGCCAACGCCACTATGCTAGAACACCCTAGGCCGTCAGCCCAAACGGCCCTCACCGTGGATGCTTACGACGTTGCAGTAGGCGCCGTCCTCGAGCAACACATAGGTAGTCGCTGGGTGCCGCTGGCATTTTTCAGCAGGCAGCTGCGAGCCCCCGAAGTTAAGTATAGCGCTTTTGACCGGGAACTCCTTGCGCTCTACCTAGCGATCCGCCATTTTCGTTATTTCCTGGAGGGGCACGCGTTCACAGACCACAAGCCACTCACGTTCGCGTTGACCAAGGTATCTGATCCCTGGTCTGCCAGACAGCAAGGGCACCTCGCCTACATTTCCGAATTCACGTCTAATAATCGGCATGTGGCAGGGAAGCTGTCGGATCTTCGACACTATCCACAGCCTAGCGCACCCGTCCATTTGTGCCACCTCTGCCTTGGTCGCGGCGAAGTTCGTCTGGCATGGGTTGAGGAAGCAGGTCGCAGCATGGGCCCATTCCTGCATCCCATGCCAGACTTCCAAGATGCAGAGACATGTGCGCCCGCCGGTGCAGGACTTCGCCGTCCCGGACGGCACGTTCCTGCACATCCATGTCAACCTGGTGGGTCCCTTGCCGTGTTCGTGCAGGGCTATTCACCTACTGATTATCGTGGACAGGTTTACCAGGTGGGCGGAGGCAATACCGTTAACGGATACCTCCGCTGAGGCGTGCGCAAGGGCCATTGTCTCGAATTGGATCGCTCGTTTCGGGGTCCTCTCTGATCACTACCGATCATGGGGCCCAGTTCACGTCCTCCCTGTGGAGTGGTATGGCACAGCTGTATGGCGCGAAGCTGCATCAGACCACCGCGTATCACCCAGAGTAAAACGGGTTGGTTGAGCGTTTCCACAGGCACCTCAAGTCGCCGTTGAAAGCTCGGCTCACCGGCCCAGATTGGGTCAACCAGTTGCCTTGGGTCCTCCAAGGCTTCAGAACCACGCCTAAGGAGGACCTCAACGCCTCCTTGGCCGAGTTGGTTTACGGCTCGGTTTTGCGAGTTCCTGGGGATTTCCTGCCCGTCCCCCGGGATCAAGAGGTCCCGGCTTTGGCGTTGTTAGCGGACCTTCGCGAGCGGGCGCGCGCTTTGGTCCCAGTTCCCACTTCCCGGCATGGTTCGTCTTCGGTGTATGTGCCTACTATGTTACAGGATTGTGCTTATGTTTTTCTCTACGGTAATGGCAAGTATCGGTGGTACATATCGGAAAAGTAATAATGACAATAGTGTGATTAGGAAGACCAGAAATGGAAATAATGTTGTAGATAGCAGCTGGGTTTGAGAGGGTTGGAGTAAAGGAATTAATAATTTCAGGTCAGTGATACAGTATGTACAGAAGAAATTAAGGATAATTATTTAAACACCAATGTTAAAATATGGTTGCGAGTAATAGGAAATGTAACACTTTATAAAGTCAGATATACCATTAATGGGCCTAATAATTACTGTCATCACAAAGTCCTGACCACTCTGTTTTCACCTTGGTGTGATATTACTACTAACAAACCAATCAGCATTAAACATACTATTTATAACTGAAAATTGAGGATTATACCAATGCATTCATAGTTACAAGTGGGCCACAAGAGGGCGCTGTTTCATGGAAGCTGATTTATGAAAATTAACATTGAATTCTCAAATTTTAGGTAACTGATCTACAACCAACCTTCCCCCCATTCTCCATCCCACACCATTCCTCCACCCCCCCCCCCCCCCCCCCCCCACCCCATCCCCTCATCCCCTTTTCCCAGTGGTAAAAAAATTGAATTAGAAATCTGATGATATAAGAAATAACTTCCAATAGTCTGGGAAATCTGTCGGTCCTGCACCAGCAGAGCCCCAAGCCTGCCATATTAATGGAGGTTTTGCCTACAGGATTTAGTCACAGTGTGATACAGTGTGGAAACAGGACTTTGTCCCAACTTGCCCACACCGGCCAACATGTCCCAGCTACAAGGTACACAAAAATGCTGGAGAAACTCAGCGGATGCAGCAGCATCTATGGAGCGAAGGAAATAGGCGACGTTTCGGGCCGAAACCCTTCTTCAGACTGATGGGGGTGGGGGGGAGAAGGAAGGAAAAAGGGAGGAGGAGGAGCCCGAGGGCGGGGGGGATGGGAGGAGACAGCTCGAGGGTTAAGGAAGGGGAGGAGACAGCAAGGGCTAGCAAAATTGGGAGAATTCAACGTTCATGCTATCCAGACGCAAGCAACCCAGGTGGAATATGAGGTGCTGTTCCTCCAATTTCCGCTGTTGCTCACTCTGGCAATGGAGGAGACCCAGGACAGAGAGGTCGGATTGGGAATGGGAGGGGGAGTTGAAGTGCTGAGCCACCGGGAGTTCAGGTAGGTTATTGCGGACTGAGCGGAGGTGTTCGGCGAAACGATCGCCCAACCTCCACTTAGTCTCCCCGATGTAAATCAGCTGACATCTAGAGCAGCGGATGCAGTAGATGAGGTTGGAGGAGATACAGGTGAACCTTTGTCGCACCTGGAACTACCGCTTGGGTCCTTGAATGGAGTCGAGGGGGGAGGTGAAGGGACAGGTGTTGCATTTCTTGCGGTTGCAACGGAAAGTGCCCGGGGAGGGGGTGGTACGGGAGGGAAGGGAAGAATTGACAAGGGAGTTGCGGAGGGAACGGTCTTTGCGGAAGGCAGACATAGGGGGAGATGGGAAGATGTGGCGAGTGGTGGGGTCACGTTGGAGGTGGCGGAAATGGCGGAGGATTATGTGTTGTATTTGCCGGCTGGTGGGGTGAAAGGTGAGGACTAGGGGGACTCTGCCCTTGTTGCGAGTGCTGGGATGGGGAGAGAGAGCAGTGTTGCGGGGTATGGATGAGACCCTGGTGCGAGCCTCATCTATGGTGGCGGAGGGGAATCCCCGTTCCCTGAAGAACGAGGACATTTCCGATGCCCTGGTGTGGAACGTCTCATCCTGGGAACAGATGCAGAGTAGGGGATGGAGTCGGGGATGGAGTCTTTACAGGGGGCAAGGTGGGAAGACGTGTAGTCCAGATAGCCATGTGAGTCAGTTGGTTTGTAGTGTATGTCGGTCAGAAGTCTGTCCCCTGAGATGGTGAGGTCAAGGAATGGTAGGGAAGTGTCGGAAATGGTCCAGGTGTATTGGAGTGCCGGATGGAAGTTGGTGGTGAAGTGGATGAAGTCAGTCAGTTGTGTGTGGGTGCAGGAGGTGGCCCCAAAGCAGTCGTCAATGTAACGGAGGTAGAGGTCGGGGATGGGGCCCTGGTACATATTGAACAAGGATTCTTCAACGTACCCGACAAAGAGGCAGGCGTAGCTGGGGCCCATGCGTGTGCCCATAGCTACGCCTTGTGTTTGGAGGAAATGGGAGGAGTCAAACGTAAAGTTGTTGAGGGTGAGGACCAACTCCGCTAGGCGGAGGAGTGTGTCAGTGGCTGGATATAGGTTGCTCCTCTGGTCGAGGAAGAACCGGAGGGCTTTGAGGCTATCCTGGTGGGGGATGGAGGTGTAGAGTGACTGGACATCCATGGTGAAGATGAGGGGGTGAGGGCCTAGAGAGTGGAATGCGCGGAGGCGGCGGAGAGTGTCTGAGGTGTCTAGAACATAGGTGGGAAGGGATTTGACCAAGGGGGATAGGATGGAGTCAAGGTATGTGGAGATGAGTTCGGTGGGGCATGAACAAGCAGAGACAATGGGTCTGCCGGGAGAGCCGGGTTTGTGGATTTTGGGGAGAAGGTAAAAACGGGCCGTGCGGGGCTGGGGAACGATGAGGTTGGAAGCTTGGTCGTGCAGGGCGTGGGAATTGATGAAGTCGGTGATGGTGCTAGATATGGTGGCCTGGTGCTCGTCAGTGGGGTCATGGTCCAAGGGTAAGTAGGAGGAGGTGTCCGAGAGTTGGCGCGTGGCCTCAGCTTTGTAGAGATCGACGCGCCAGACTAGCATGGCACCTCCCTTGTCGGCTGGTTTGATAACCCAATCTGGGTTTTTGCGGAGTGATTCAATGGCAGTGCGTTCAGGGGGGGAGCTACACGAGTCCCACCTGCCAGCATTTGGTCCATATCCCTCCAAACCTGTCCTATCTATGTACCTGTCTAACTAGTTCTTAAATGTTGGGATTGTCCGTGCCTCAACGACCTCCTCTGGCAGCTTGTTCCATCCCCACATCCACCACCCTTTGTGTGAAAAAGTTACCCCTCAGATTCCTATTAAATCTTTTCACCTTCATGTTCATCTTTTCAGCTCCACTAATGCAGCATTTCCTCAGTGCTGCACTGAGGCACCAGCCTGGTTGAGGTACTACAGGACTGTAATACCAACAAAGGACTACCAGGTGGCGCCAGCAATGGCTGCCTTACCAATAGTCTGCCTGTCCCTTACTTCCTTTGTTGTTTGATAGTATGTGTTAAATGTATCTTTTAGCGTCCTTCAGCTTGTTTTATGTGGGGGGTTGGGCGGAGTTGGAGGAAACCTTTTTAAATCTCTTACCTCGACAGAAATGCAACTTTTTTCGTATTGTTTCTCCGTCCGCACTGCGGCCTAACATCGTGGAGTTGGCGGCCTTTGCTGGAGACCGACTTCGGGAGCTCCAACTGTGGGAGTCTGCAGGACTTACCATCGTAGAGCTGGCGAACCCTGTCGGGGATCGACTTTGGAGCTCCAACCGCGGGAGCCTGCGGACTTTTACATTCTGGAGCTCGTGGACTCTCGTTAGAGACTGACTTTCGGAGCTCCAAGCCGCAGGAGCTTCGACCGCCCTGATGCGGGATCTTCGACCGCTCCGACACGGGGGCTTCGATTGCCGGCTGCGGGAGCCTCGATCGCCCTGACTGCGAATGGTTCAACTGCCCCGACCGCAGAATAAAGAGGGAAGAAGATTAGACTTTATTACCTTCCATCACAGCAAGGCTGCCAACATTGGATGAGAGTTGAGAGTGAGAAATTGCGAGAGACCAAGCCCGAGGGAGCATAGCGACCGGGGGGGGGGGGGGGGGGGGGGGGGTGGAGGAGGGAGGAGGGAGGAGGGAGGAGGGTGTCCCCTCTCCCATTGGTACAGAGCTTTTGTATTTTTCAGCTTGAAATTGTGCAATATGGTGCATACTGTAGCGAGTCTTTTAACTTACACTTGAATGCAATATATATGCTTTAAAGAGTGTGAGAAATTTCTGATCAGCGTGAGGGCGTGAGAGTTTATTCAAATGCGTGATTCGTGAGTTGGCAGCCCAGCATCACAGTGAGGAATGTGGGGAATCCGCTGTGGTGGATGTTTATGTTAACTTTTATGTAGTTGTGTGTCTTGTGTTTTTTTAAATATAGCTGTATGGTAATTTGAATTTCACTGTGCCTTAATTGGTACATGTGACAATAAACTGACCTTAAACCTTGGAAAAAATGCACTGCAAACTTCAAAGCTTACTTTTTTGGGACAGAAAACAGGATGCTGGACTGAACACTGTGGGTCAAGTGGCATCTGTGAAGGCAAAAGATGAATGTTGACATTTCAGGTGAAGACCCTACATGACTGAGAAGGAAGAGGAAAGATATAGGAGTGGTGGTGTTGGGGGAGGGTTCCGGTGGAATAGTTGTTAGTAGCTCATGAGGATGGAGGAGATGGGAGGGAAGTTGCTTTTTGTTGTTTACTCTTACCATTAATTATGATTTCCTCCTAATAGGATCACATATTATCTGAATTTAAAAGTTGAAATGTAACAGTTTATACAATGGTTGTTATAGTAGTGGTGCTAGAAAACAAGAAACGATATATCATCTGTAAAAACTAATAGGCTATATTTATTCTTCCAACTTCCACTGTTTTCCTTCTGCAATCCAATCCAATCCAACTTTATTTGTTAAGCACTTTAAAACAACCAATGTTGACCAAAGTGCTGTACAGAAGAATAAACAAGACATCATAAACAGACAACATAACAGCAAAGTGCTTTACATAAATTAAATAATAAGTTCCATTACAAACCATAGAAAAAGGTTAAAAAAAATGAATAAAATGGACACAACACATTTTAGAGTTCAACACAAACGTCCCCCCACAGCAGAATCAAAACTTTCCACTGTGGGGAAAGGCACCAGAAAGTTAAGTCCTCTTCCTCTGTGAAACACCCGAGGTCGGGGCCCATTTGTGGCCTTGCAGCCAGTCCGATGATTTTCAGAGCCCTCTTGCCGTGAAGATGGAACTTCGGCGTCGGGTGAAACATTCCTCAGCGGCTTGGAGAAGTCTGGAGCGGCTGTCCCCTCCCTGGAATATATATGGATGACCCCAACGTGCACTCCTCCAGTCAGTAACTGTGCTCAAAAAGATTATACTACGATAATATTGGAGAGCAGCCTGTCTAGTCAGTGTTATTAGTAATGAGCTCACCAGTAACCTTACTGCCACTGCTTACTAGGCATTTTGGACATTTCAATGATTCTGAACCCTGCATTCTGAGGCCCTTTTTCCAAATTATTAACTGTGTAAGAGTGCAGTTTGCATTTTTGGAATTACTTTATTACAAAGTGAAACGACTGCAGACGCAGGTAATTAGAAATAAAAGTAGAAAATGCTGGAAAGGCAGGTCAGGCAGCATCTGTGGGGTGACAAAATGGCTTGGTAATAATATTCTCTGTAGGGAGGGCAATTAAAAGGAGGAATAAAACAAAATAACATAAGGTCATAAGTGATAGAAGTAGAATTAGGCCATTCGGCCCATCAAGTTTACTCCGGCATTCAAACATGGCTGATCTATCTCACCCTCCTAACCCCATTCTCCTGCCCTCCTCATAACCTCTGGTACCCATACTAATCAAGAATCTATCACTGCATTAAAAAATATCCACTGACTTGGCCTCCACAGCCTTCTGTGGCAAAGAATTCCACAGATTTACCACCGTCTGATTAAATACATTTCTCATCTCCTTCCCAAAGGAACATCCTTTAATTCTGAAGCTATGACCTCTAGTCCTAAACGCTCCCACTAGTGGAAACATCCTCTCCACATCCACTCTATCCAAGCCGTTCACTATTCTGTATGTTTCAATGAGATTCTTCTAAACTCCAGCGAGTAACTCCGCTCTCACCCTGGCCACTAACTCTTTGAATCACTTCCCTCTGGAAGGCGACTCTGGACAGTCAAAGCTGCCACAGCCAGACATAAAAACAGCTTTTTTTCCACGAGTAGTAGCTCTACTCAATAACCAACAATCTGGAGCCTCCTTTTGCACTGGTAGTTTATTTAATTCACATGTTTAATCAATAATGTTTTATTATTCATGTTTAATGTTTTATGTGTCATTCTTAACTGTCACTGTATGTCATGTTGCCACTTGCGGGCAGAGCACCACAGCAAATTCCTTGTATGTGAATACTTGGCCAATAAACTTATTCATTCATTTACCTGTCTGTTATGGATTTACAGCATATAATACAATAATATTAAAGTTCTGATCTTGAGAAGATCACATTTTTGAATTTTCAAGGCAGTCTGGGTATTTATTACTATTTCTGTCACAATGGTCAATTTTGTAATTAGCTACTATTAGGTAACTAACTAATATGCTTTAATTACAGGTGAAATGAAAGATAGGAACACATTTTACATCTTACACAGCAACACCTCCCACAATAAAGAGCTTCTTGCTCACCTGTCTCCACAATACAAACCTGGAACACGGTTTTGAGATATAAGCATTCCACGTGCATCAGCTTCCATTGTTGTGCAACATTCTTGCAACATTTTTGCAACCCCATACAGATTCCAAACTTCAATGTCACTATCCTTCCTTGCAAGGAATATATTCTTTGAATATTTGGATCAAGGATTGAAATGTCTGCGTTTCAAGGACCATTCAATTGGGGCAGCACAGCAGGGTTGCTGGGATAGCCGCTTCCTCACAGCTCCAGCGACCAATATTCAATCCCAATGTGCTGTGCTATTTGTGTGGAGTTTGCACGTTCTCCTGTGATTGCATGAGCTTTGCTCAAATGCTCTGATTTTCTCCCAGTTGGTTAATTATTATTGTAAATTGCCACTGGTGTGAACTTGATTAGTAGAATCTGAAAGTGGAGCGAAATGATGCATCTAGAAACAATACGATGCATGATAAATTCATGGAGATGTGGGAGCCTACAGATTTGCTGGAATGACCTCCTCCCAATTTGTACGAAAACATGGAAAAAAGAAGGCACACACCATGGGGAGAGATCTCAAGAATCAGCATGACAGATGAGAAAGTCAAGCATTGACATGTATTGGACAGAAACATTTGTTGCTAGTGACAAGTGGCTGGATTGTTTTCACAACCGTTATAATTTGTATTCAGTAGAGATGATGGGAGAGGCTGCCAGAGCAGATATTGGCATTGCTGCTGCCCAATGTCACCCAGAAGAGCTGCAGATTATAAAGTACAATGGCTATGCAGGAAAAAAAAACACACATTTAATTTTGACAATGGTGGTTAATTGGAAGTGATTAGCAGAATGTGCCTTCATATCGCTGCCCTGGTAAAGGAGACCAAGGAAAGAACCGTCAGTATGGGAAGGAAAGGCAAAATGGTTACTGGGAGCTCCAGCAGGCCTTGGTAGACAGGAGACATGTGTTCAGCAAAATGGTTGTTTTCTTCTCATTGATGTAAAGAGAGCACTGAATGAAGTTGATAAGCTTTGGAGATGTACAATGAGGGGCAGAAGGTGCCCGAGGGTGGTGTGGGAAGTGGGAAGAGCAGGGTGGTGGGGCGAGGATCCGGGGGGAGGGGGGGGGGGGGGGGGGGGGGGGCAACGAGAGCGAGAGAGGAACAAGAAGTGGGCGGTTGGGTGGAAAGGGATGAGAAAACCATGTTGCGAGCAAAGATCTTATAGCGCATCTTTGGTTGCGAGAGTGGAAGCAGAAAGGGGTGGAGTCAGGAAGATATGTCTGGCAGCGGGATCACATTAAAGCTGATAGGAATGTTGGAGAATGAAACACTAGCACTTTGTCTGCAAAGGTTGGCTGGAGCTCCTGGTTGCTAATCATTTTAACTCTTCCCATACTCAAATCAACCTTTCTGTTCTGGCCCACGTCCATTGCTGGAGCGAGGCCTAACACAAACTGGATGACAGCACCTCATATTCCGCTTGAGTAGATCACAACCAGTGGTATGAAATTGAATTCTTCAATTCTCTTCTTATCCTTTCTCTTTCCTGTGCCCTCCCCCAAACCATGCAGATTTCCCCCACCATTGTAGTTACGCTGCAACTTTCCCCTCCTGCAGATGCTTATCCTTTGTCTCCAAGTCCCATATTTCCATTTTATTTGCCACTCTTTCCCCTCCCCCCGCCCCCTTCCCTCCATTTACCTCTCTAGTCTAGACTCACCTTTCACTCCTTCCCTTCTTTACTTATCTGACACCATTTTGTCTCCTTTCATCTCTAGCCTTTTTCACATTCTCTATCACTTTATCACATATTGGGGGTCATCTGCCAATCATCCCTCCCCCCCTCACCCCCCCCCCCCCCTCACCTACATCCATCTATCACGTGTAGGAAGGAACTGCAGATGCTGGTTTACATCAAAGATAGACACAAAATGCTGGAGTAATTCAGAGCTCAGGCAGCATTTCTGGAGAAAAGGAACAGGTGACATTTTGGATCAAGACCCTTCTTCAAATTCTGAAGGGTCTCGACCCAAAACGTCACATATTCCTTTCCTTTTCTCCAGAGATGCTGCCTGACCCGCTGAGTTACTCCAGCTTTTTGCGTCCATCTTCCATCCAAAGATCCTATAGCTCCGCTATAAGATCTTTGCTTCTTTCTATCACTTGCCAGACTTTATCCCACCCTACCTCTCTTTTCCAGCCTTCACCTCTATTCCCGTCTGAAGGGGATGGGGGGGGGGGGGGGGGGGCGTCACAAAATGTAATTTGTCAATTCTCTCCACGGATGCTGTAATTGGAATATAGCATAAAAGTTTGTCCCTGGCACAAAACGAAACATTTGATGATTCTGGGAATTTTCATGACGAAAACCATTTGAAATCACCATCATTCACTACCACAGAATCAGTACCCACCATTGCTAAGAACGTCGATGGCGTTCATAGCCTCCATCGCACTGGCACCGCAGCCAGCTGCTTCACTGACCAACTTGTCTGTGGCAATCCTTGACCACCATTGCTTAAATGTAGATTGTCCACTGATCCTACCACAATTTCATGGGAGAACATTTGCAATACTTCTCTAATTACTACATTTAATGTAACCAAAATGTTTTACTTTTTTGACCTCTTGCAATTAAAAATCTTAGTACTAGATAACTAGTTGACAATAGAAGGCTACGTCTTGTTGTACGAGTTTTTAGAAAAAGTGTTCATGTTTGGGAACACTGGGGAGGGGAGTGGGCAGATTTGCATTAAGAATGCACAGTGCACGATTCTAAATTGGAAAGGTACATGCATGTCATTGCGTAGCCTGCAACATGTCTTTGGGTATCAAATGCTGTTAAGAGAAGAAAAATTAGTGTGGTATGGGAAGGTACCTTGATACCCTGAGAAGGGGAGTGAATGTTCATGGAGATAGCAGAGTATCCCAGAGTATAAATGGAGGGAACAGTCCCTTGGGGTTGATTATAGGGGAGGATGTACTTTGTTGTGGAAGATACTTTTTCTGGATCGAAAGGGAGCTGGGTGAAGAAGTGGAGGAAATGGAACAGACTTGGTTGAGTGGTACATCAACTATGGAGGAGGGGAAACCAAAGATAAGAAATTATGATTGGAATGTTGTTCTTGCAGAAAGCCTATCACCTTGGTTGTTCACGTGTCAGACACGTAGGAAAGGAATAGAGGGATACAGATCATGGGCTGGCATATGAAATTATCAGTTCAGATGTAGTGGGCCAAAGGGCCTGCTTCTGTGCTGCTTATTCTATGAAACAGAGTTGAAGGAGGTAGTCAAAACAGCTGTGGGAATCAGTGGACTTCTCATGATCTATCCCTTGAGATGGAGGGTGGTCAAGAAAGAAAAAAAAATAGCAGATTGACCAGGTGACAAGAGCAAGATAGAAGATGAGAATGGTAATTAAGCTTTTACATTCTGCACAAGAGCAGGACGCAACACCACAAGTCAATGTGATTGAAAACAATGAAAAAAGCCCAAGAAAGACTGCATCAAGGGCTGTTCCATGCCTCCCAAGAAGAAAAAGCACAGCTTGGACCCATTCTGTACCAAAATTGGCCATTCCTCATGGAAGATCAACCTGAAATGTTAACGACGTCTCTCTCCAAATATATCACTTGACTTGCTGATTGTTGCCAGATTTTCCAAAATGCCATCATCTGCAGTATTTTGTATCGCAGTTCCAGCATGCTTTCTTCATTTCATCACACTTCATGAACTTGCATCGTCTCCAAAGATCAGCTGTGATTAATATGCCATCGCCACCATTTCTTACTGCAACCGTTTGTTCAGTCCTCTGGGTCTCCTCCACCCAACCAGATACGTATCTTATTGTTTTAATTCTCCCACTTCTTAGCAACTTCAAACATTTGATTGCCATCGTGGTCTGATAAAAGGCCATAAACCCAATTTGTCTCTCCATGACCTGTTAGGTGTTTACTGCATTTTCAAATATTAAAACAATAAAAGGTCATGGCACCCCCTTATCTGTAAGATGTCTTGTGTCTGCCCCAAAATTAGACCAAACTGCCAGCATCAGTCTACACTTGGCTGAACTTGTAAACTACACTTGGAAGATATGCATACTAAAAAGGGAAACTTTACAAAAATATTATTGGTTCATCGCTACATGGTAAAATCACCAATCTAACCAAATTTGTCATAGTCAGAGTAATACAACATGGAAACAGGCCATTCGGCCCAACTTGCCCACACTGACCAACATGCCACATCTACTCTAGTCCCACCTGCCTGCTTTTGGCCCATATCCTTCAAAACCTATCGTATCCATGTACCTGTCCAAATGTTTTTTATACATTATGATAGCACAAGGGACCGGGGACCTTGGGGCAGTTAATGCAAGTGTCTTGAGGGCAGTCAGTATTATGGTTGAGGAGATGTTGATGGTCCTTAAGTGTATGAAGGTAGACAAATCTCCCGGGCCTGATGAGATATATCCGAGGACCCTGCAGGAAGCTAGAAAGGAAATTGCACCTATCCTGGCTAAGATTTATGATTTGTCACTCAATAAGTGTGTGGTCCTGGAAGACTGGAGGGTGGCAAATGTTGTGCCACTAGTTAAGAAAGGCTGCAGGGAAAAGCATGAAAATTACAGGCCAGCGAGTCTAACATTGGATTGGATTGGATTCAATTTATTGTCATTGTCTCAATTAAGAGACAACAAAATGCCATTTTCCTTACAGTCATACAAATAAATTAAAAAAAGCACAAAACACAGAAGTCCACGACACAACATCCCCACAACGGCAGAGTCTAACATATGTGGTCAGAAAGTTACAAGAGTAATCGGAGGGATAAGATATACATACTTTTAGATGGACAAGGGCTGATTAGGGATAGTCAGCACAGTTTTGTATGTGGGAGATCGTATCTCAAACTCACGAATCGGAGTTTTATTTAAAGATGTAAAGGTGGTTGAGGACAGAGCTGTAGATGCTGTATATATAGCTTTCAGCAAGGCATATGACAAGGTAGGCTGCTCTGGATGGTTACATCACATGGGATCCAAAGAGAGATAGCCGACTGGATAGAAAATTGGCTTCATGGAAGGAAGCAGAAGGTGGTGGAAGAAGCTTGTTTTTCGGACTGGAGGCCTATAACTAGTGGTGTGCCTTAGGATTCAGTGCTGGTCCTATTAGTCCTCGTAATTGATATGAATGATTTGGATGAGAACATTCAAGACGTGATTATTAAGTTTGCTCATGACACTAAAGCAGGTGGTATTGCAGATAGTTGCCAAAAATTGCAGCAGGATCTTAATCGGTTGGGCAAATGGGCTGTAGAATGGTTAATGGGGTTCAATACAGATACGTGTGAGGTGTTACATTTTGGGAAGTCTAACCAGGGCAGGACATACACAGTGAATGACATGGCTCCGGAGAGTGTTGTAGAACAGAAGGATCTAAGAGTGCAGGTACATCGTTCCTTGAAAGTGGCGTCACAGGTACATAGGGTTGTCAGGAAAGCATTTGGCACATTCATCAGTCAAGAGTATTGAGTATGGAAGCTAGGAGGTCATGTTACCGTTGTACAAGACATTGGTGAGGCCACATTTAGAGTATTGTGTTCAGTTTTGGTCAACCTGTTATAGGAAAGATGATGTTAACCTGGAAAGGATGTAGAGAAGATTTACGAGGATGTTGCCAGGCCTTGAGGAACTATAGGGAGAGTTTGAGCATGCTGGGACTGGTGATCACTTTGATTCCCAAGGGGCCTGCCCCATTCTCTCTCTGGTTACCCTTTTTCCTCTTATTGTATTTCTAAAATCTCGGAATTATCCTTAATATTATCTGCCTGAGCCATCTCCTGTTCCCTTTTTGCCCTCCCAATTTCCTTTTTTTTTAAAGCATGCTCCTTAGTACAATACAATACAATACGGTTTATTTGTCACATTGCACATAAAGTGCAAGTGAAATGAATATGTCAGCAGCGGTACAATGACAAAGAACACACACAAAAACACAATAAAAATTTAACATAAACATCCACCACAGCATTCATCACTGTGGTGGAAGGCACACAATTTGGCCAGTCCTCCTCCATTTTCCCCCGTGGTCGGGACCTCAACCCTCCGCAGCCGCTGTTGCGGGCGTCCAGATGGTAAAAGGACAAGGTACAAGTCCAGGTAAGTCCAGGATCGGCTCTTCCCCACCGGAGACCGCGGCTTTAAGTTGGTGTAGGCCGCAGGCCGGTGGTCAAGATTTAAAGTTTAAAGTTCCCGCCGCGCCGCAGCCAGAAGCACGGCAGACCGCAGGGCCGGCGGTCGAAGCTCCCCTCCAGGGGTGATGGTAAGTCGCCACCGCGCCCGCGGTAGAAGTTGGCCGCGGGCCGGCAGTGATGGCTTCTTCTTCCCCCGGGTCCCCCATGAGGGATCCCGGGCTGTAGACGCCACGCCAGCTGGAGCTGTGCAGACCGCGCGCGGCTTCAGGCTGCCGGCTGCCCCAGGCCAGCGAAACGGAGCGCTCCCCTCCAGCGAGGGCTCACCCGCTGCACGCCGAGAGTCCACGCTGCGCCCGCCGCTGAAGCCCCGGGCGCGTCTCCGGGAAAGGCCGCGCCGATTCTTGCTGTTAGGCCACGGGGGAGGCGACCTGGAAAAAGTCGCCTCTCCATGGAGGAGGCCGCCGAAACGGTTTCCCCCTCACCCCCTCACCCCCCCACAAAACACACAAAGAAACATTAAAAACATACTTTAAAACATACTAAAAAAAATAAAAGTTGAAAAAACTAACGCGCTGCTGACAGGGCTGCCGCCATTGCAGCGCCCCCACCGATAGTTACCGATAGTACCCAAAACTACTCCAGGGATGCATTGTATTTGGGGTCATGTAGTATATTCCCAACAAGGCTTTTGTCCAAACCACATCCCTTTCTTATTTCTCAGCTCCACCCAGAAACTGGATGAACATCTCTGACTACTGTGGTGATATCCTCAATCAATAAAGCCACACTCCCTCCTCTTTTACCTCCAGCTCTATGTCTCCGGAAGCATCTGAACCCTGGGACATTAAGCTGCCTGTTCCCTCTCTTAATCAAGAATTCTTAAAACAAACAGCAAACAGACAAGGCATCGATAAGGTCACAAATTCAAAGCTTCAGGTTGAAGGCAAAAGTGCTAAGGAGAAAAAGCCACCAGCTCAAGTTTACTTAAGAATGCCCCGTATATGTATAGGAACAGAGAGGACAAACTATTCAAATTCAAATCACAATTTCAGGAAGGAAAGTAATTGTGAAAAATACAAGTGTCATTTGCAAAGATTTTGTTTTTAAACTCAGATCAAATAAAACAAACTAAACCCAGTTTTATTTGATTCTTTTAATTTGCAGTTACTTCCAACCTTATAATTTTAAGTCCACAATCTAGCAGTGTCTGCATGCATAAATAGAACTAAAATTTAAGCTTTCTGGAATTTCCAACTTTGAATTGTGGAACGTGTAATCACAATTACTCAAAATACGTTATGTTTTTGATTTACAGCTGCTCCGGTTAAATTTAAGTATACAAACATTATGGCCTGAAAACACTAACTGCAGTTGTGCAAGTTATGCAAGTTCTGAAGGCCTGAAATATGGCAGCCAAACAAGTTAATATTGTACCCTACCCCCCCCCCCCACCCCTCCCCACCCCAAGCACAACACTAATGAGTTACCAAATTTAAATTTACGAATGAAATACATTTTAAAACAGTCAAAATTCTTCAGATAACGTAAACCACTACAAAACCCATGTAAGAGCCTCAATTGTTTTATTTCACCTTTTTAGTACAAACTCTTCTTGCTTTCAAAGCCCTGTCATCATACAACACTGTGTATTTCTTGTTCCATTTGGATTTCTGATTATAAGAGACAGACATCCACCAAAAAATAGGTGCATTGCCACAGGTAATCAAGCAGTATCCAGCAGTCAACAGGCCAAGCCAAATGATGCCCTGTGGTTCAGATTCTGGTCTTGCTCTTTTCCACACTTCTACATGATGTATACTTTTTCAGCTTGAGAGAAGTTGTAGACTTCTTTGGTTCTTGGGCAGATAATTTTGTCATCTTGACGAATAGAAAGTAGTGACTGAAAGAAAAACAAACAGTAAATTAAAGCAGGGTAATTTTCTATAGATTAATTTATTAGTTTTGTTTAGAGAAACAGCGTGGAAATAGGCCCTTTTGGCCAATGGGTCCATGCCGACCATCACCCATTCACACTAGTTCTATGTTATCCCACTTTCACATCCACTCCGTACACACACTGGGGCAAATTACAGAGGCAAATTATCTTATATACCTGCATGTCTTTGGGATTTGGGAAAAACAGTCCACCCAGTGGAAACCCACGCGGTCACAGGGAGAACACGGAAACTCAACACATAGCAGGCGAGGTCAGGATCAAACCTGGGACTCTGACTCTGTGAGGCAGCAGCTCTATCGGCTGTGCCACCATTGTCTACAGCATTTGATGCTATAGCAAAGCAGATATGTTTTTGGACCCATCATCAAGTTATTGATCGACAACTAGAATTCAAATTATCTTATTGGTAAACCTAATGAACCCGGAATTACAAAAATCATATAAATAATAATGATCATGAAATAATGTTGTCATTGTGGGACACAGGGAGGAAATTGCGGGAGCCCTGGTTGAAATTTACGAGTCGCCTTTAAATACAGGAGAGGTGCCAGAAGACTGGAGGATGGCAAATGTTGTGCATCTATTCAAGAGGGCTGCAGGAAAAAGGGATCCAAGGAGAGATAGCTGAATGGATAGAAAAATGGCTTAATGGAAGGAAGCAGAGGGTGATGGCGGAAGGTTGCTTCTCAGACTGGAGGCCTGTGACTAGTGTTGTGCCTCAGGGTTTGGTGCTGGGCCCGTTACTGTTTGTCATCTATTTCTATGATTTGGATGAGAACATACACGGCAGATTAGTAAGCTTGTAGATGATAAAAAAAAGTGGGTGCTTTTGCAGATAGTGAAGATGGTTGTGAAAAATTGCAGCAGGATCGTGATCGATTGGCCAGGTGCACTGAGGAATGTTTGATGGAATTTAATACAGAGAAATGTGAGGTTTTGGGAAGTCTAACATGGGCAGGACCAACACAGTGAATGGTAGGAGTGTAGGTGCATGGTTCCTTGAAGTGGAGTCGCAGGTAGATAAGGTGGTCAAAAAGGCGTTTGGCACATTTGCCTTCATCAGTCAGACTATTGAGTGTAGAAGATGGGAGGTCGTGTTTCAGATGTATAAGGCGTTGGTGAGGCCGCATTTAGAGTATTGTGTTCAGTTCTGGGCACCATGTTATTGAAAAGATGTTGTCAAGCTGGAAAGGGTACAGAGTTTATTTACAAGGAAGTTGCCAGGGAGAGGTTGAGTAGGCTGGGACTCTATTTCTATGAGAACAGGAGGATGAGGGGTGATCTTATTGAAGTGCATAAAATCCTGAGAGGAATAGATCGGGTAGAAGCACAGAGTCTCTTGCCCAGGGTGAATCGAGGACCAGAGGACATAGGTTCAAGGTGAAGGGGAAAAGATTTAATAGGAATCGGAGGGGTAACCTTTTCACACAAAGGGTAGTGGGTGTATGGAACAAGTTGCCAGAGGTGGTAGTTGAGGCAGATCCGAACATTTAAAAAAAGTTAGAAAGGTACATGGATAGGACAGGTTTGGAGGGATATGGACCAAACACAGGCAGGTGGGACGAGTGTAGCTGGGACATGTTGGCCGGTGTGGACAAGTTGGGCCGAAGGGCCTTTCCATACCATATCACTATCTATCTATCTATTATTATATAAAACTCTGTGGCTGCCGCCTGCCGTCCGGCTGCCTTTCTGCCTTTCGATTCGTTCCATCGTGTGATGTCACAATGCCCAATACTCGCAGATGTCCAATCGGAATGGCCGATGCTCGCAGATGTCCAATCGGAATGGATCCATTTAAATGTACGGCTGCCGGCTGCATTTCTTCCTTTGATTCCTTGCCACGCCGAATCCAGACGCACAATCGCCGAGATCTTTTCCATTTCGGTAGAGATTTCACTTTTCTTTCTAAGTATCCACTCCTCATTACATTTCGTCGTGTTTAAGTACACCTTTTTAATCAAATCCTTCTCCCCCCCCCCAATATTTCAAAAATAAACTGGCTTCTCACCCATAGAAGCAGCCATTTCGGTAGACATTTCACTTTTCAATCCAACTATCCACTCCTCATTAGATTTTGTTATGTTTATGTCCACATTTTTCATTAAATCCTTCTCCCCCCCCCCCCCCCCCACACTCACTCATTTTGTCGCCTCCTGCTGGCCAGCGACCATAACGGCTGCAGGCGCCCGCATCTCGCCTCAAAGACGCCATTTAAAACCAGCCGCACTGCTCATTCCTGAGCCGCTTGAGTTGGAGGACCACGTCTCCCGTGGGGGCTACGGGTAGGGAACGGCTGCGTTGGGGGAGCAGACCCAACGGGTCTGCCCTTGGTCTAGTGATTCTATAAAAATCCACCTGCATCACAAATGTGGTTTCAAGAAAATGAAAGCACATTAGTGATGCAGATGGGTTTTCATAACAAAGTAGCATCCGTTTCATTCTGGCTAATATGACTCCAGGCTCAATAATATGGTTCGGCAAACTATTCAGTACATGTGCAATTAAAATACCAACTTGCCAGTAACTTCAACATCCTATAAATGAAAAAATAAAAGCAAAAAACATTCAGATTATACAAATTAACCAATGCATCAGCAGTCGGCCAGTTCTGCACTCTGGTAATGAAAGTTTACAGCAACGTTCTCTGGAATTATTCTACTGTGTGCATAAGTTGTCTGAAGCATGAAAGACTGCTTCACATGTTCTGATGAAGAGCCTCCAATTCAAAACATTAACTCGGTTTCCCTTTCCACTGATTGAACTACTGAGTTTTACAGCCTGTTCTAATTTTAATTCATGGCTTCCAATGCTTTCATAAAAGGGGATGGAGTTGAAAACCCAGTTTATTTAAAAAAAAATCATTAACATGTCAATTTGTATTTTGAGGGGAAAGTGGTAAATAGATTATTATGAAGTTGCTTGTCAAGATTATTTTTGGCGTTTACCAAATAAGAGAAACAAATCCTTTGCAATTTTCAGCAGTTCCAGCAAGATTCCACCAAATTCACTCCCTTGTCGACTCTTTGTTCTGCTCTTCCAACCCGCCTGCCCATCCTCATCATTTGCATAGAATTTTCCCATGCAACCACAGGAGGTGTTTTCAGCATTCACCTCTTCACTTACCACCATCTAGGGACCGAAACAATCTCTCCACATGAAGCAGTGACTCACTTACAATTCTTCCAATCTAATTCCAGTGCAGTCTCTAATTTGGAGAAACGAACCACAAATCGAGGTCTGAAGGGTCTCGACCTGAAACGTCACCTATTTCTTTTCTCCAGAGATGCTATCTGATCCACTGAGCCACTTCAGCTTTTTGTGTCTCTCTTCGGATGAAACCAGCAACTGCAGTTCTTTCCTACACAAATCGAGTGATCACTCTTGCAGACCAGAGGAGGGATCATGAGCTTCTGTAGGCCTTTCATTTTCATTAACCAACCCAATCCCACTCTGACCTGTCTGTAGTCTTTTGTGATGTTACAAATGTACCCAATAGCTTGAGGAACAATATCATATATTTTATTTCGGCACTTTGTAACCTGCATAGAAACATATAAAATAGGTGCAGGAGGAGGCCATTCGGCCCTTCGAGCCAGCACCGCCATTCATTGTGATCATGGCTGATCGTCCCCTATCAATAACCCATGTCTGCCTTCTCCCCATATCCCTTGACTCCACTAGCCCCTAGAGCTTTATCTAACTCTCTCTTAAATCCATCCAGTGACTTGGCCTCCACTGCCCTCTGTGGCAGGGAATTCCAGAAATTCACAACTCTCTGGGTGAAAAAGTTTTTTCTCACCTCGGTCTTAAATGACCTCCCCTTTATTCTAAGACTGTGGCCCCTGGTTCTGGACTCGCCCAACTTTGGGAACATTTTTCCTGCATCTAGCTTATCCAGTCCTTTTATAATTTTATATGTTTCAAAAAGAACCCCCTCATCCTTCTAAACTCCAGTGAATACAAGCCTAGTCTTTTCAATCTTTCCTCATACGACAGTCCCGCCATCCCAGGGATCAATCTCATGAACCTACGCTGCACTGCCTCGATCACAAGGATGTCCTTCCTCAAAAATAGGAGACCTAAACTGTACACAATACTCCAGATGTGGTCTCACCAGAGCCCTATACAACTGCAGAAGAACCTCTTTATTCCTATACTGAAATCCTCTTGTTATGAAGGCCAACATTCCATTAGCTTTCTTCACTGCCTGCTGTACCTGTAAGCCAACTTTCAGTGACCGGTGTACAAGGGCGCCCAGGTCTCCCTGCACCTCCCCCTTACCTAATCTAACCCCATTGAGATAATAATCTGCCCCCTTGTTTTTGCCGCCAAAGTGGATAACCTCACATTTATCTATATTATACTGCATCTGCCACGCATCTGTCCACTCACTCAACCTGTCCAGGTCACCCTGCAACCTCCTAACATCCTCTTCACAGTTCACACTGCCACCCAGCTTTGTGTCATCCGCAAACTTGCTAGTGTTACTCCTAATTCCCTCTTTCAAATCATTAATGTATACTAGACTAAGTGGGACCCGTTGGGTCCCATGTTCACACGGGAGGGCTGGTCCCCCGACGCAATATTCCACCTCTCCACCAATTCCAATATTGGTGGCCAGTGGGGGGGCTTTCTGGAGCGCTGGTATGGGTTCTTGGGGTGGCAGCTCAGTCCCTCAAGACTGATGTGCTGGCAGCTCACTCACAGCTGGTGGGCTGGCAGTTGACACATGGCTATTCCTTAAAATTCCATTTCAAGCAGGGTGCAAGGCCACCAAATTCAAATCCACTTTCCTACCATTTCAAGCAGGGTGCAAGGCCACCAAATTCTAGCAGTTTCTTACGACTTCGAGCAGGGTGCAAGGCCACCGAATTCAAGTGCAGTTTCCAACCACTTCAAGCAGGGTGCAAGGCCACCGAATTCAAGTGCAGTTTCATACCACTTCAAGCAGGGTGAAAGGCCACCAAATTCAAGTGCAGTTTAAAACCACTTCAAGCAGGGTGCAAGGCCACCGAATTCAAGTGCAGTTTCATACCACTTCAAGCAGGGTGCAAGGCCACCAAATTCAAGTGCAGTTTCATACCACTTCAAACTGGATCCAAGGCCACCAAATTCAAGTGCAGTTTCATACCACTTCAAGCAGGGTGCAAGGCCACCAAATTCAGTGCAGTTTCATACCACTTCAAGCAGGGTGCAAGGCCGTATTAGGATCCTGGAGTAGCAGCTCGATGACCTCTGTCTGGTCAGGGAGAGTGAGGAGGTCATAGAGGGGAGTTATAGGGAGGTGGTCACTCCAAAACCACGGGAGAGAGACATGTGGGTCACGCTAAGGAAGGGCAAAGGGCAGAGGCAGGGACGAGTGAGTACTCCAATGTCGGTACACCTTGTAAATAAGTACTCCTGTTTGAGTACGGATGGGGGTGACAGCCTAACCGGGGGTAGCGACAGCGGACGGGCCTCCAGCACAGAGACCGGCCCTGTTGCTCCGAAAAGTAGGGACAAAAAGAAGAGGGCAATAGTAATTGGGGACTCTATTGTTAGGGGGTCGGATAGGCGATTCTGTGGACGCAGTCGGGAAACCAGGATGGTGGTCTGCCTCCCTGGTGCCAAGGTCTCGGACGTGTCTCAACGCATCCAAGATATCCTGAAATCAGAGGGAGAGGAGCCTGAGGTCGTGGTACATATAGGTACCAATGACATAGGTAAAAAAAGGGAAGAGGTCCTGAAGGGAGGATTTAGGGAGTTGGGGGAGGAGAGTTAAGGAAAAGGACTAAAAAGGTAACAATCTCAGGATTACTGCCTGTGCCACGCGACAGTGAGAGTAGGAATGGAGCGAGGTGGAGGATAAATGCGTGGCTGAAAGACTGGTGCAGAGGGCAGGGTTTCAAGTTTCTGGATCATTGGGACTTCTTTTGGGGAAGGTGGGACCTGTACAGAAAGGACGGGTTGCACTTGAACCCGAAGGGGACCAATATCCTGGCAGGGAAATTTGCAAAGGCTACTAGGGAGACTTTAAACTAGAATGGTTGGGGCGAGGGACTCAAATAGAGAAAGCTAGTAGACAGAATGGGAGGCAGGAAGCAGAAAAGGGAAGCACTCAGACACAAGAGGAGAAAGAAAAAAAAGGAAATAAACAGAGAATAAGAGGCGGGGGGTTTCTTAAATGTGCTTATTTTAATGCTAGGAGCATTGTAAGAAAGGTGGATGAGCTTAGAGTCTGGATAGACACCTGGAAGTATGATGTTGTGGCGGTCAGTGAAACATGGTTGCAGGAGGGCTGTGATTGGAAACTAAATATTCCAGGATTTCGTTGCTTCAGGTGTGATAGAATTGGAGGGGCAAGAGGTGGAGGTGTTGCATTGCTAGTCAGGGAAGATATTACAGCAGTGCTTTGGCAGGATAGATTGGAGGGCTCATCTAGGGAGGCTATTTGGGTGGAACTGAGAAGTGGGAAAGGTGTAGCAACACTTATAGGGGATGTATTATAGACCGCCAAATGGGGATCGAGAATTGGAAGAGCAAATATGTAAGGAGATAGCAGATATTAGTAGTAAGCACAAGGTAGTGATTGTGGGAGATTTCAACTTTCCACACATAGACTGGGAAACACATTCTGTAAATGGGCTGGATGGTTTGGAGTTTGTAAAATGTGTGCAGGATAGTTTTTTGCAGCAATACATAGAGGTACCTACTAGAGGAGGGGCAGTGCTGGACCTCCTGTTAGGAAATGAGACGGGTCAGGTGGCAGAGGTATGCGTTGGGGAGCACTTCGGGTCCAGTGATCACAATACCATTAGTTTCAATATAATTATGGAGAGGGTCAGAACTGGACCTAGGGTTGAGATTTTTGATTGGAGAAAGGCTAACTTTGATGATATGCGAAATGATTTAAAAGGAGTGAACTGGGACATTTTGTTTTATGGGAAGGATGTAGAAGAGAAATGGAGGACATTTAAAGGGGAAATTTTAAGAGTACAGAATCGTTATGTTCCTGTTCGGTTGAAAGGAAACAGTAAAAATTGGAAAGAGCCCTGGTTTTCAAGGGAAATTGGACATCTTGTTCGGAAAAAGAGGGATATCTACAATAATTATAGGCAGCATGGAGTAAATGAGGTGCTTGAGGAGTATAAGGAATGTAAAAAGAATCTTAAGAAAGAAATTAGAAAAGCTAAAAGAAGATATGAGGTTGCTTTGGCAAGTAAGATGAAAGTAAATCCAAAGAGTTTCTACAGCTATATTAATAGCAAAAGGATAACGAGGGATAAAATTGGTCCATTAGAGCGACAGAGTGGACAGCTATCTGCAGAGCCAAAAGAGATGGGGGAGATATTGAACAATTTATTTTCTTCGGTATTCACCAAGGAGAAGGATATTGAATTATGTGAGGTAAGGGAAACTAGTAGAGTAGCTATGGATACTATGCGTTTCAAAGTAAAAGAAGTACTGACACTTTTGAAAAATATTAAAGTGGATAAGTCTCCAGGTCCTGACAGGATATTCCCTAGGGCATTGAGGGAAGTTAGTGTAGAAATAGCCGGGGCTATGACAGAAATATTTCAAATGTCATTAGAAACGGGAATAGTCCCCGAGGATTGGCGTACTGCACATGTTGTTCCATTGTTTAAAAAGGGTTCTAAGAGTAAACCTAGCAATTATAGACCTGTTAGTTTGACTTCAGTGGTGGGCAAATTAATGGAAAAGATACTTAGAGATAATATATATAAGCATCTGGATAAACAGGGTCTGATTAGGAACAGTCAACATGGATTTGTGCCTGGAAGGTCATGTTTGACTAATCTTCTTGAATTTTTTGAAGAGGTTACTAGGGAAATTGACGAGGGTAAAGCAGTGGATGTTGTCTATATGGACTTTAGTAAGGCCTTTGACAAGGTTCCTCATGGAAGGTTGGTTAAGAAGGTTCAACTGTTGGGTATAAATGCAGGAGTAACAAGATGGATTCAACAGTGGCTGAATGGGAGAAGCCAGAGGGTAATGGTGGATGGCTGCTTGTCGGGGTGGAGGCAGGTGACTAGTGGGGTGCCTCAGGGATCTGTGTTGGGTCCTTTGTTGTTTGTCATGTACATCAATGATCTGGATGAAGGTGTGGTAAATTGGATTAGTAAGTATGCAGATGATACCAAGATAGGGGGTGTTGTGGATAATGAAGAGGATTTCTAAAGTCTACAGATTTAGGCCATTTGGAAGAATGGGCTGAAAGATGGCAGATGGAGTTTAATGCTGATAAATGTAAGGTGCTATACCTTGGCAGGACAAATCAAAATAGGACGTACATGGTAAATGGTAGGGAATTGAAGAATACAGTTGAACAGAGGGATCTGGGAATAACCGTGCATAGTTCCTTGAAGGTGGAATCTCATATAGATAGGGTGGTAAAGAAAGCTTTTGGTATGCTAGCCTTTATAAATCAGAGCATTTAGTATAGAAGCTGGGATGTAATGTTAAAATTGTACAAGGCATTGGTGAGACCAAATCTGGAGTATGGTGTACAATTTTGGTCGCCCAATTATAGGAAGGATGTCAACAAAATAGAGAGAGTACAGAGGAGATTTACTAGAATGTTGCCTGGGTTTCAACAACTAAGTTACAGAGAAAGGTTGAATAAGTTAGGTCTTTATTCTCTGGAGCGCAGAAGGTTAAGGGGGGACTTGATAGAGGTCTTTAAAATGATGAGAGGGATAGACAGAGTTGATGCGGACAAGCTTTTCCCTTTGAGAATAGGGAAGATTCAAACAAGAGGACATGACTTCAGAATTAAGGGATAGAAGTTTAGGGGTAACATGAGGGGGAACTTCTTTACTCAGAGAGTGGTAGCGGTGTGGAATGAGCTTCCAGTGGAAGTGGTGGAGGCAGGTTCGTTGGTATCATTTAAAAATAAATTGGATAGGCATATGGATGAGAAGGGAATGGAGGGTTATGGTATGAGTGCAGGCAGGTGGGACTAAGGGAAAAAAGTTGTTCGGCACGGACTTGTAGGGCCAAGATGGCCTGTTTCCGTGCTGTAATTGTTATATGGTTATATGGTTATAAGGCCACCAAATTCAAATGTAGCTTCATACCATATCATGAACGGTGAAACCACCATAAAACTACACAAAACACCAAACTCACAGTTCAGTCTCCACTGTCAACAAACTAGTTAAGCCTCCTGAAACGTCGAATCACCTCACCTCCACTGCTCAGTGTAATATGTTTTTGGACTTCTTCAGTACCAAAATCACCAGCATTCATCACCAATTGAACTCTTTCTCAGCTTCTGCTCACAATAGCCCACCCTGGACTTCCACACTGGACTCCCCACTCTCCATCCTATCTACTTTCCAGCTTCCAACAGTCGAAGAAATAAATAAACTCATCACCAAGTCCAAGAACTCCTCCTGCTTGCTTGATCCCATCCCTACTGTCCTGGTTAAATCCTGTCTGCCCTCTATCTCACCCATCATTACGTCCATAATTAACTCCTCCCTATCAACTGCTACTGTCCCTACATCTCTCAAAACAGCTTCTGTCACCCCGATTCTAAAAAAAACAGGTTCTGATCCAAACAATCCAAATAACTACCGCCCCATCTCCAACCTCCCATTCATCACTAAACTTCTGGAAAGGACAGTAGCGACACAACTTCAAGTCCACCTTCAAAACAATAACCTCTATGAACCATTTCAGTCCGGTTTTCGCCACAATCACAGCACTGAAACAGCTTTGGTAAAAATTACAAATGATCTCCTTCTCGCAGCTGACACCGGCTACTTATCCATCCTGATCCTCCTCGACCTCACAGCAGCCTTTGACACCATCTCCCACCCAATTCTTCTGGAACGTCTATCTGCCACCGGCATCAACAGGGAAATAAAGTCACATCCACAACTGCTACAGTCACCTATGGTGTTCCTCAGGGATCGGTGCTGGGGCCACTGCTTTTTATCGTCTATATTCAATCTCTTGGCAATATTCTCCGGCATTTTGGAATCAATTTTCACTGCTACGCCGATGATACACAACTTTACCTCTCCACAAAACCAAACACCTCCCTTCCCCCAACTGCCCTCACCACCTGTCTTCAAGCTATCAGCAACTGGATGTCACTCAACCTTCTAAAACTCAATGGAAATAAAACAGAAATCATGCTAATTGGCTCAAAGTCCATACTCTCCAAAACCCACCCGTTCACCATTTCAGTTGATGGCTCACCCATACCCACCTCCTCCCATGTCAAAAGTCTCGGCGTCATTCTGGACAGTACACTTTCCTTTGGCCCCCACATCAGCAATATCACACGCTCTGCATACTTTCATCTCCGCAATATCTCCAGACTCCGCCCCTCCCTCTCCAAAGACAATACAAAAGTCCTCATCCACGCTCTGGTCACATCCCGCATCGATTACTGCAACGCCCTCCTCACTTGCACCTCCAATAAACTTCTTCATCGCCTCCAATGCATTCAGAACTCTGCAGCCCGGATCATCACCCGCACCAGATCATCGGACCATATCACACCCATCCTCACTCAGCTCCACTGGTTCCCTGTGCACCACCGGATTAACTACAAGATTTTACTGCTGACCTTCAAAGCCCTACACCACCTTGCTCCCCAATACCTCTCTGACTTGCTGCTACCATACACTCCTTCCCGGTCACTTCGTTCCTCCTCAGCTGCAATTTTAACTGTCCCCACATTTAGACTCAGCACCATGGGTGCCAGAGCCTTCAACTGCTCTGCCCCACGTCTCTGGAACACTCTCCCACCTCCCATCCGTCACCTGGACACTATCGATCAATTCAAATCACAACTCAAAACACAGCTGTTTAGATTAGCATACCCGACCTAAATTCCACCATGTTCACCCTGATTTTAATTACTTTAAATGTTTTGTGTATTTTTTTTTGTTTTTGTTTTTTTGTTTTTAATCAACTAGATTTTAATATTGATAAATGTATTGTGATTTTATGTCCTATAAGGTGTCCTTCAGATTCAGATTCAGATTCAATTTTAATTGTCATTGTCAGTGTACAGTACAGAGACAACGAAATGCATTTAGCATCTCCCTGGAAGAGCGACATAGCAAATGATTTGAATAAATAATAATAAGTGTCCGGGGGGGGGGGGGGGGGGGGGGGTGATTGGCAGTCACCGCCTTCCTTGGGTGTCCAGAAAGGCGCCAGCAAATAAAATGCATTATTATTATTTATTATTAGTAGACATTCAGTGTGTTCAGTTGATTCACAGCTCAGACAGAGGCGTGACCTGTCCCTCCCCCATCATGCAGAGACTGAGTCACACCCACACTTCCGGGTTTTATAACCCCTCACCCTCCCACCGGAAAAGGTGTGGCCTTCATGGATTGATTGACAGGAGAGAGATTCTCAACATTTTTTAAACACTAATAACAATTTTAATTTTCATTGATGGGAAGAATCTTCTGCACCTGCTGAGTGGAGGGGGACTGAGTAAGATGGCCAAAATCACAGCCATAAGTATTAGTATTTTATCTAAAATCAATATACAGTGCAACCAGGAAGTTACCCAAAGCACCCAAACCACCATTTGCAGTAGTATCTTTCAACTTCAAGCCAAAGCACCCAAACCACCATTTGCAGTAGTGCCTTTTAACTTCAAGCCAAAGCACCCAAACCACCATTTGCAGTAGTGCCTTTTAACTTCAAGCCAAAGCACCCAAACCACCATTTGCAGTAGTGCCTTTTAACTTCAAGCCAAAGCACCCAAACCACCATTTGCAGTAGTGCCTTTTAACTTCAAGGCAAAGCACCCAAACCACCATTTGCAGTAGTGCCTTTCAACTTCAAGCCAAAGCACCCAAACCACCATCTGCAGTGGTGCCTTTTAACTTCAAGCCGTCACCATTTGCAGTAGTGCCTTTTAACTTCAACCCAAAGCACCCAAACAACCATTTGCAGGCAGTGCCTTTTTACTTCAAACCAACCATATTTTCATTTTCAAACCACATTAAGGGGACTCACAGTTGAGTAGACATGTGTTCAGTGTTATTTAGAGTTCAGAGAGACGTGACCCTCTGGCTTCCTCCATCTTGCAGAGACTGCGTGAGGCACACCACTTCCGGGTTTTATAGTCCCACCCCCCTCCCACCAGCAGGGGCATCAGAGAGAGTGGCAATTAAAAAAAAAAAACATTAATATCTCTCTGATTTTTCATAGATTGGAAAAATCCTCCGGTCCCAGAAGCAGAGGGGGGCTCTGAGGGAGGTGGCCAAAAATGACGACCGTAGGTGGTGGCGTTCTCTCGGAAATCACACCAAAGCGAGCCAAAAGCGGTCAAGATCAGACTTTTAATAATATAGATGGTAAACAGTTGCGGCCCCAACATCGAACCTCCACTCGCCACTGCCTGCCATTCTGAAAAGGACCCGTTCACTCCAAATCTTTGCAGGAGACTCAATATCAAATTAGGCAACTTTTAGGCATTAACAAACAATAACAAATTAGGCATTATGTTTATATCAGAACTGGCCATTTTTGCCTTGTCTTTTTTTCCCACCACCCTTTTTTTGGATAGTTTGGTCTGCTGAGCAAATTCTAGTGAGCCAATGATACAACATTACACAAGACAGACAAAAGAGGTTAATAGCCCCATGAATTTACTCTTTGAGAAATTCCCTGTGTTCCACCATTGTTCTCTCCCACCTTTCTGAAGATGGGTGTATTATTTGCCATCCTATTGTTCTCCAGGACCTCCCTTTGAGGGACTCTTTTCTAGGGAAAGGGCTGTTTAGAGAATGTGACCAGAGTGAACCACCCAGCTCAATGATGTCAATTCGACTCCCTGCAGGAGACACAGTGGTCGTCGACCCTCCGAAGATGGAAAGATTATGGGCAGTTCTTCTGCAATTCCTATCTTGCCTGTTCCTCTGCAACCAATGGCAGATTCTAACGACTTCTAAACCATAAGAGAAAAAAATGACAAACTTACGTTGTATCCATATACGTATCCATTAGGCAGCATCATGGGTGGATTGTTTTCATTCATTACTTCACCAGAGATCTTGCAGACCAGTCGGGAGTTAGCACAATGTGCCATAGGCAGAGGCTGTGCTAACTTGTTCAGAGATTTGCTGCAGACAGGGCAGTCTGGGTTTTTAGAGGTGCCGTCTTCTTTATAGCATTGTCTGTGGACCATGCAGTTCAGGCATATTTTGTGAGAAATCAAACTGCTACACCCAATTCCCATTTTACGGTGCCCTTAACAATGTAAAACTTTTCACTTCTTGCTCCTCTATTCCAAGGAGAGTAGGAGGATGAGAGGAGATCTTATAGAGGTATGCAACCTCTATAAGACCCAACCTCTGCAGACCCAACATGTAGGGGAGAAAGAAGAAAAATATAATAAACAGAGAATAGGAGGTGGTGGGTTTCTTAAATGTGTATATTTTAATGCTAGGAGCATTGTAAGAAAGGTGGATGAGTTTAGAGCCTGGATCGATACCTGGAAGTATGATGTTGCGGCGATTAGTGAAACATGGTTGCAGGAGGGCTGTGATTGGAAACCAAATATTCCAGGATTTTGTTGCTTCAGGTGTGATAGAATTGGAGGAGCAAGAGGTGGAGGTGTTGCATTGCTTGTCAGGGAAGATATTACAGCAGTGCTTTGGCAAGATAGATTAGAGGGCTCATCTAGGGAGGCTATTTGGGTGGAACTGGGCAATGGGAAAGGTGTAGCAACACTTATAGGGGTGTATTATAGGCCACCTAATGGGGAGGGAGAATTGGAAGAGTGAATATGTAAGGAGATAGCAGATATTAGTAGTAAGCACAAGGTAGTGATTGTGGGAGATTTCAATTTTCCACACATAGACTGGGAAACACATTCTGTAAAAGGGCTCGATGGTTTGGAGTTTGTAAAATGTGTGCAGGATAGTTTTTTGCAGCAATACATAGAGGTACCTACTAGAGAAGGGGCAGTGCTGGACCTCCTGTTAGGAAATGAGACAGGTCAGGTGACGGAGGTATGTTTTGGGGAGCACTTCGGATCAAGTGATCACAATACCATTAGTTTCAATATAATTATGGAGAAGGTCAGAACTGGACCAAGGGTTGAGATTTTTGATTGGAGAAAGGCTAACTTTGAGGTGATGCGAAAGGATTTAAAAGGAGTGAATTGGGACATTTTGTTTTATGGGAAGAATGTAGTAGAGAAATGGAGGACATTTAAAGGTGAAATTTTAAGAGTACAGAATCTTTATGTCCCTGTTCGGTTGAAAGGAAAGAGTAATAATTGGAAAGAGCCACGGTTTTCAAGGCAAATTGGACACTTGGTTCGGAAAAAGAGAGAGATCTACAATAATTATAGGCAGCATGGAGTAAATGAGGTGCTTGAGGAGTATAAAGAATGTAAAAAGAATCTTAAGAAATAAATTAGAAAAGCTAAAAGAAGATACGAGGTTGCTTTGGCAAGAAGGTGAAAGTAAATCCAAAGGGTTTCTACAGCTATATTAATAGCAAAAGGATAACAAGGGATAACATTGGTCCATTAGAGAGTCAGAGTGGGCAGCTATCTGCAGAGCCAAAAGAGATGGGGGAGATATTGAACGATTTATTTTCTTCAGTATTCACCAAGATGAAAGATATTGAATTATGTGAGGTAAGGGAAACAAGTAGGGTAGCTATGGAAATTATGTGGATCAAAGAAGAGGAAGTACTGACACTTTTGAAAAATATAAACGTGAATAAGTCTCCAGGTCCTGACAGGATATTCCCGAGGATGTTGATGGAAGTTAGTGTAGAAATAGCAGGGGCTATGACAGAAATATTTCAAATGTCATTAGAAACGGGAATGGTGCCGGAGGATTGGCGTACTGCGCATGTTGTTCCATTGTTTAAAAAGGGTTCTAAGAGTAAACCTAGCAATTATAGACCTGTTAGTTTGACATTGGTGGTGGGCAAATTAATGGAAAGGATACTTAGAGATAATATATATAGTTATCTGGATAAACAGGGTCTGATTAGGAACAGTCAATATGGATTTGTGCCTGGAAGGTCATGTTTGACTAATCTTCTTGAATTTTTTGAAAAGTTTACTAGGGAAATTGATGAGGGTAAAGTCTATATGGACTTCAGTAAGGCCTTTCACGTAATCCCTCATCGATCGGAGACGAGGAAACACTTTTTCTCACAGAGACGAGGAAACACTTTTCTCACAGAGAGTGGTGAGTCTGTAGAATTCTCTGCGTCAGAGGGTGGTGGAGGCGGGTTCTCTGGATGCTTTCAAGAGAGAGCTAGATATGGCTCTTAAAAATAGCGGAGTCAGGGGATATGGGGAGAAGGCAGGAACGGGGTACTGATTGGGGATGATCAGCCATGATCACATTGAATGGCGGTGCTGGCTCGAAGGGCCAAATGGCCCACTCCTGCACCTATTGTCTATCATTATCAAAACCATCGTCAATGGGGGAAAGGGATTAGCGGCTCGAGATTTACAAACTCACAATAACAGTCATTTTCTCACATGATTTTCAAAAATAAAAGTGTTTTTGTAGGAATAAGTTTATTGTCACTGCAAGCTATAAATACTGAAGGCTGTATACTACATTGCTTAGGTGAGTACCATTGCACAATAGACGTGATCACTTCTCAATTTTAATAGCCTCCTGTGGTGAAAGTAGTAGCTGTGTTCTAGAGGGACAATGTGTCTAATGACTGCAGAAGGCGACATGGAAATAAGCTTGTTTTACCCCTTATTCTGTTTAAATCCATAGCAATTTTTTTTACTGCTAAATTTCTAATCTAACTCAAGTTTTCTCTTGTTTTTGATTGAAATCAAATTATAACAAATTAGGCCCGCATAATACAAATATTGTTCTCTAATTCACCGATTGCATTATATCTAATCTGAGGTGTGAAAACATAGCAGAACAATCTGTACCTCTAACACTATTTATTTAGCATCATATATCTGTTTAGTTATTTGACCACTCCAAGATTCCTTTTTCCACTAATGTCTAAAATAAAAGAGATTACTTCCAGGTAAATTCTTCTCACAGATGCTGCCCAATCTTCTGAGTGATCCCACTAATCTGTACTGATCTAAAGAATCTTAAACAAATTTTCATGTTCATTAAATAAAGTTAAACTTGCCAACTTGCCTAAAATATCATACATCATTGGCTTTCATAGAATCCTGAAGTACACTTGACATTGTCAGTATTCTTTGAATTCCAGGCAATGCCCCAAGATGTGCCTACAGTTTGCATACTTTTAACAATCCAAAATCTGTAAAATCAAATGGTTTCTTCAGCAGTTAAACATTTTTAGGCATCGATAAAAAGATATAAAATGATCCGAAACTCCAAAAGGATACGGTGTCTTTATGGCTGACAGTCCTGCTTGCAGCGTTATAGTGAAAACAGAGCTATTTCCAAGTTGATGAAGTCTGTAGTTATCATATCTGAATTGTTGAATGAGCATCTTCCATCGAGCTGGATCCAAAAGATCCTGCAATGATGACACATGTATTTGACTCTGGTATTAAAATAAAAGCTTAAATCAGTGAGCACTCAAAGGTTAAAAACTTCTTCCTTTTGTTCCATTCCTCTCTACAAAAATAAACTCCAAGCTCCACAGGAGAGAATAAGAATTGACAGTTTGAGGCAGATAAGAGTAAAAGAAAGAGGAAACAACAGGCACTGAAGAGCTCAGATGTATTTGTTGCTTTCAAAATTAAAGATAGATGGTGGAAGGATAGAATTCACTTGGGATGACAGCAAGGGAATGAGCTGTATACTGATGCTAGAAAAAACCCCAACTTTGTTAGAATTTCTTTCCACATGAATGCAAAACAGAATAGTAGATGGATCAATTTAGATTGGGATCACAACGTCATTTCTTAGGAACACAAGAGCTCTATGATGTACTCTGGTAGCTAGTGGAACTTTTCAAACGTCAATTTCTTACCACAGTAAGAAGATCACAGGTTTTCCCTCCCTCTACCTCATATACAATGCATTCAGAAAGTATTCAGACCCCTTCACTTTTTCCACATTTTGTTACGTTACAGCCTTATTCTAAAATGGATTAAATTCATTTTTTTTAATCATCAATCTACACACAATATCCCATAATAAAAAACAAAAACAGGTATTTAGAAATGTTTGCAAAGTAATTAAAAAGAAATAACTGAAATATCACATTTACATAAGTATTCGGACCCTTTACTCAGTACTTTGTCCAGGACAAGTATTTTACAGAATGCGTTGCCAAACGGAGTGCTGAAAGCAAATACAATAGTGACATTTAAGCAGCATTTGGATAGGCACATGAATCATACAGGGGATGGAGGGATATGGATCATGTCTAGGAAGATCAGGATAGTTTAATTTAGCATTGTCGTTGGCAATCATGGGCCAAAGAGCATGTTCTACAGTCTACACATCTTGCATATATCAGACAGGGAAATTTAAGATACTTTAATCTTCTTTTCTATATTTCTGAAAAATAATTAAACGACCATTTACCTTATAAGGTGAAATGTGCGTATCTGAGGGAAAAGCCAGCATGCCCATCACTTGTCGTACCTCATCCAGCTGTCCCCCTTCCGCTTGACTGAAGTGTCTCCGTGCATGTCTGGATGGAAAGAGGAAAGAAAAGTAGAAATTTAAAATAATTAATACAATCTATAAAAAATGTTCAGAATCCACCTGATGAATTATTGAATAGTTGATAACGTATTGAAAACATAGTTGTTCAAGTGAAAAAAATCTGGTTCAGCCTTGAATAACTCCTTACGAATCTGAAAGTAGCGATACGCTTTGCCTGCATAGAAGCTGGTTTCTCTTTTTACTGAAATAGGACTACACCAAAGTAATTTCACACTCAATACAAATGAGTAAAGTGCAATCAGTGCAAATGGAAAAACTATAAAGCAACATTAAATCAATTTTTTCTAACACCAGGGCACAGCGGTAGAGTTGCTTCCTTACAGCGCCAGATACCCGGGTTTGATCCTGATTACGGGTGCTGTCGGTATGGAATTTGTACGTTCTCCCCATGACCTGCGTGGGTTTTCTCCGGATGCTTCGTTTTCCTCCCACACCCCAAAGGTTTGTAGGTTAATTGACTTTGGTAGAATTGTAAATTGTCCCTAGTGTGTAGGATAGTGTTAGTGTGCGGGGATCACTGGTCGGCACGGACTCAGTGGGCCGAAGGGCCCCGTTTCAGAACTCTAATACGAAACTAAACCTGGAATTGTTGAAGGTGGAATTTGTCACTGTCAAATAATTAATGTTCCAGTTAGTATCAGAACCTGCCAGTCTGATGAATGGACATAAAACTGTGATGTTAATGAAGCTTTTTTCCCCCCGCAGATGCTGTTCGACTTGCCAGGTTTTTTTTTAACTTCAGATTTCAAGAAACTGCAGGGTTTCATGTTTCAAACCATTTTACTTGTCCCCTCTCTTTTATGTCTGTCCTTATTTATCTCTGACACATATAATCTGCAAGTATATCAAACTGAGTCGGTACATTCACATCAGTCAAGTCAAGTCAAGTCAAGTCAAGTTTATTCGTCACATACACATATGAGGTGTGCAGTGAAATGAAAAGTGGCAATGCTCGCGGACTTTGTGCAAAAAAACAAACAAACAACCAGACAAGCTACAAACAGAATGGAACAGAATCACATATTGTGGGCGGAAGGAAAAAGGGACAAAAAATAGCAATTTAAAAAAAAGCAGTAGAGTGGTACAGTAAAGTTAGTCCCTGGTGAGATAGGAGTTTACAGTCCTAATGGCCTCTGGGAAGAAACTCATTCTCAACCTCTCCGTTCTCACAGCAAGGCAACGGAGGCATTTGCCTGAACGTAGCAGCTGGAACAGTCCTATTTTGCATCCTAACAGACATTTCCTTCATTCCTGATCATGGCTGATCATCCACAATCAGTACCCCGTTCCTGCCTTCTCCCCACATCCCTTGACTCCGCTATCTTTAAGAGCTCCATCTAACTCTCTTGTGAAAACATCCAGAGAATCGGCCTCCACTGCCTTCCGAGGCAGAGAATTCCAGTGATTCACAACTGTTTGGGTGAAAATGTTTTTCCTCATCTCCGTTCTAAGTGGCCTACCCCTTATTCTTAAACTGTGGCCCCTGGTACTGCACTCTCCCAACATCGGGAACACGTTTCCTGCCTCTAGCGTGTGCAATCCCTTAATAATCTTATATCTTTCAATAAGAATCCCTTTCATCCTTCTAAATTCCAGTGCATACAAGCCCAGCCGCTCCATTCTTTCAACATATGACAGTCCCGCCATCCCGGGAATTAACCTCGTGAACCTCACTCAATAGCAAGAATGTCCTTCCTCAAATTTGGAGACCAAAACTGCACACAATACTCCAGGTGTGGTCTCACTAGAGCCCTGTATAACTGCAGAAGGACCTCTTTGCTCCTTTACTCAACTCCTCTTATTATGAAGGCCAACATACCATTAGCTTTCTTAACTGCCTTTCTGGTTTAGTTTAGAGATTCAGCATGGAAATAGGCTCATTGGCCCACTGAGCCCACATATTAGTTTTCTGTTTTAACACACCGGATGCAACTTCCAGAAGCCAATTAACCAGCAAACCTGCAGGTCTCTGAAATGTGAGAAGAAATCTGAACACCCGGAGAAAACTCAGTGTCACAAACTGCACCCGTCGTCAAGTTTGGTCTCTGACACTGAAGCAGCAACTCTATCGCTGCGCCTCTGCGTTGGCTAACCAGCTAACATTAACCAAAGACAGTAAAGTAAAGATTGGTAAGACAGATAAAGTAAAGTAGCAAGTAAAGATTTGTCAAGCAGGGAAACCTGAGTGTGTTTCAATGTCAAAATGTGGATAAGATCTATTGACAAAGAGCATATTGTATGCACAGAAATAAAAGCCGCCTCCTCATACCATTGAGAGCAAGTCAAGCAGCTGTTGCCAAAAACACTTAAAAATCAAAAGACTGCACACCTAAGAACGGCATTGTGGATGTGCAATTGGATTATCAAGTCACTGGAGCAGTCTCCAAAATTCCTCCAAATTCACTGGGAAATATATATTAACCAACTGCATCCTCTCACAGGAGAAAATCCTAGGACTGTGGCTCCATTTCCATCCAGATAGCTATGCTGGACATGTCATTCACTTGCCTGACACCCAAACATTGAAACAGACAATTACTCCAAGCTCTAATGAGAGTACCAGGCAAACAAACAAAAAAGTAATTCAAGGAAAAATGTTCTTACAAGAAATATAGCATTCAAGAGAGTCAAGAGTGTTTTATTGTCATATGTCTCAGATAGAACAATGAAATTCTTGCTGCAGCACAACAGAGTCCTAGGAATCTACCACTCAAAATGGAGCAGTAGCATTTGAGATGGCATAGAGACTATTAAGAACATGTACTGAATGCACATAGAAGTCCCCACAGACACCTCCAACCTCACCTACAGAAGATTGCAGTATCCATGTGGGAGATAAGTTAGCTATGAAACAGAGACTATGTTCATGTTAATGCCCATATTAACTTTGTGAATGTCTCCTGGTCCTCATTAAAAAATGGTGACATTATGTAAAAAGATCTTTAAAAACATTGACGTTTACTCAAAATTTCGTAAATTTAGAGTAACTTATCTCAGCAGCTTGAAATATTAATTAAATAAATGGTGAGAGCACAAGGAGGCCATTTGGCTCATCAGGTTCACGCCAGCTCTCTATCAGAGTAACTCACCAATTACAGTAACTGCCCAGCCGTTCCTCTGTGGTCTTGCAATTTTTTCTGCACCCTATATTTAATTTTCTCTCAACAGTTACATGTTCGGACAGTGCATTCCAGATTTCAATCAGGAGCTGTGTTGTTGTTTGCCTAACACTTAATTTGGACAACTCCTTTACACTACACTTGTGATCCTTTGGTCCTTGCAAGGGCACAGCCTCACAATCCCTTATGCAGGTCAGTTATTATTTTACATCCATCAGGTCTCCCCTCGGCCTTATATTCTCACCCAAACAGTCCCTGTCTTTCATTTACTCTTTAACTGTATTTGCCTCATACACAGAACGATCTTTGCAAATCCCTTCTGGACCCTTTCCAATACCCTCAACATCTTATAATGAAGTCATAAAAACAGAGCACAATACTCTAAAGGGGGCCTAACTGGTCATTTATAAAGCTTAATATGACTTCCCAGCTTTCATACTTTGTGCTGACACTGATAAAAGGCAACATTCTGTATGGCTTTATTAACTGTTTCCTAAACCTACTGTGCAACTCTCAATAAAAAGAGAGTGCTGGAGTAACTCAGCGGGTCAGGCAGCATCTCTGGAGAAAATGGACAGATGATATTTCGGGTTGGAACACTTCCTCAGACAGATTATAGTGGGTGGAGGGGTGGGGGGAAGAGGGGAAAGCGGGAAGAGGTGGGGGGTCAGTTCCAAACCACGCAAGTGTTATGTTCATTGGCAAATGGGTGAACAAAAGCCAGAGATATGAAGAAAACAAGAGGCTGTGAGATAAGAGGGGAAGAGGCACAAAACCTGAAGTCATAGGGAGGGATATAGATGGAAGGGGCAGTGGTAGGGGAAAAATTATGTGGTGGAATAGCATTAGTTAATTACCTAAAATTGAAGAATTCACCATTCTTACTGTCAGACGGTAAACAATCCAAGTGAAATATGAGGAATATGCAGAATACAACACACAAACTGAAGGAACAGCATCTCATATTCTGCTTGGATAGCTCACAACCCAACAGAATGAATATTAAATTCTCCAAATTTTAGTTAACTACTACTATAACCTACTAACAACCTCTCTCCTCCCCCTCCCCTCCCTTCCCTTCCCTGTGCCCCACCTGAATTCATGCCCAATTCTCCCCTTTCCCCTCCCATGCTCCCTTCCTCCACTATTCCTTCCTCTAGCTTCATCCCATCCTTATCCCACACTGTCTTTATCTTTGGCCTTGATTATCCTTGGTCTTTGTCCAACCATGTACCTATCAACTCCCCCCCTGCCCTTACCTGTTTCCAACCATCACTTGCAAGGCTTTGTCCTGCCCCCACCTTTCTTCCCCTCCCCCACCACAATCCGTCTGAAAGGTTCCGACTTGAAATGTCAAACAAAATTAAACACTCACCACCCCCCCCCCCCCCAGACCCCCTTCCCTACGTCCCACCTGGATAAGTACCCATTTTTTATTTTCCCCTTCCAATGTCCCCTTCCATCTACATTCCTTCCCAGTTTCTCGTTTCATGCCTCAGCTCTCACTATCTTTTATCTTTTCTTCTTTGGCCTTTGTCCAACCATTTGCCTGGCTTTGTTCCAGCCTACCTCTCTTCCAGCTTTCTCCCCTCCCTAGTGTGAAGAGTCCCAACCTGAAACATCACTTATCCATGTTCTTCAGAGATGCTGCATGACCTGCTGAGTTACTCCAGGACTTTTTTGTAAACCAGCATCTGCAGTTCCTTGTGTCCACATTTCTGTACAACTTTCAATGATTTGCACCCAAATACCACTTTTAGAATAGCATCTTTCATTGCCTTTCATTTTTCCTACCAAAATGCATCGCTTTAAATTTCTCTGCATTAGACTATCTACATGTGCCTGTTCATTTTAGCCTACTGATATCTTGCTGCAATATACCAGCATCTTCTTACCTGTTCAAAATAATGCAATCTTAAAGATTGCAACTTGTATCCCAATGGACAAGTCATTAATATCGATAATGGCCTCAATATCAATCTTAGGGAAACAGCTGTTCACCTTCCTGCAGTTCAACAAACAATCATTCACCATGAAGATTTGTAGTATATCACTTAACCATCCCTACATCTATGCCTCTTTTATGCTGTGCGTTTCAGCTTTGTTGATAAGCCTGTCATATGGCAAGTTATAAAATTGCTTCTGAAAGTCCATATACCGCACTGACTGCATCATCAACTCAAGCCGCCAACTCAAAAACTTCCATCAAATTGGTTAAACTTGACTTGCCCTTAATTCTCTGCTGGCTAGTTTTAATCTATTTTCCTCTAGGTGATTAATCCTCTCCCAGAACAATTTTCCAAAAGCTTTAAATTAATGGCTTCCAATCGCAAATGGCTCCACCCTCCCCCATGGGAAAGTTTTGCAGCCGCATTGAGACACCATCCTGGTAACAACATCCTGGTGTCTTGTTTACTGCCACCAAATCTCCTCTGTCCCTCTAATGAATGAGTCACCTATCATCTTGGTTTTGTGAATCTTCACCCTTCCTTGCTGTGCCTCAGAGCCAGAGTCGCTGACACAGACCTGACTGTTGCTCTCCTCTGAATGGTCATTCCCCACCCCAACAATATCCAAAGCAGCATACCTGTTGAAGGGAATGGTCCCAGGAAATTCCCTCTCCCTTTCCACAATCAGAAAATCAAATGCAGTTCTTGGAAGTTATGACCAGTAGAATACAACAGGGAACCAGTTGATATGAAGGATTTAGACTTTTAGAAGACCTTCAATATTGTGATAATTAAGAGGCCAGTAAACAAGATTAGAACACAGGCAAATATATTGGCATGGTTCAATTAATGGATGGAAATCACTTGCAACTAATGGTCAATTTTTGTAATGGTCAGTGCTCTCCCCATTCTCCTGCCTTCTACCCATAGCCCCTGACACCGGTACTAATCAAGAATATATCAATCTCTACCTTTAAAACATCCAGTGACCTGGCCTTCACAGCCCTCTGTAACAATAGATAAGCTAAGTGAATGAACAAAGACATGGCAGATGGAACATAATGTTGAAAAACATGAGGTTAACCACTAAGCTGAAAAATAGAAAGAGGGAATGTGTGTTAAATGTTGAGAAATTAGATGGTCCTAGACTGCGATCCCCATGCATATGAAACACCTTGTTGATGTACAGATGCAATAAGCAATTAGGAGGGCAAATAACATGTTTACCTTAATAACAAGAGGATTTGGGCAGAGTAAAATAAATCACTTCAATTATTTCAGTTCCTGGTGAAATGACACCTGGCGTACAGGTCTGGTCTTCTCAAAGGAAGGATACATTTCGGAAATAAATTGCAGAGTTATCTCATTAGAATGTTTATAATTTTCAGAGGTCATGACAGGGAAGATGATCTTTACTCTGGTCAATGTCCCGTATAAGGAGTCACATCAAACTAAGGGTATGACCATACAGGACAGAGATGGGAAGAAACTCCTGCCTGCAGAAAGTAGCAATTTATCCACCAAGTCTATTCATCCTCTGTACTTAGAAAGTTAATAGATTTATGGGATATTGGGTTAGTGCATATTCTTAGAGGGGACATAAAACCCATAATCATATTGAAAACAGTAGGCACAAGATTAATTACCTACTCCTGGTTGTATTTCATGGCATGGGAGTGATGAAGGTTTGGAATTAATTCCCTGAAATACTGGCAGAAACCCTCATGATGCTTAAAGTAGTTATGACTGTAATGACAAGAACCAAATCCTAGAAGGTGAGGTTAGACTGGTTAGCTCTTTTTCAAACTGCAAAGAGACAATAAGGTGAGGTGCCGTAATGACTACCACCCAGTGGCTCTGACATCCACCATCAAAGTGCTTTGAGAGGCATACATTAACTCCAGTTTCTTGTGCAGCCTTGATCTATTGCAGTTGGCCTATCGTTGTAACAGGTTCACAGCAGACGCCATCGCCCTGGCCCTAAATTAATCTCTACAACACCTAAACAATAAGGATATCAACGTTATCCTATTTATTGGCATTCAAGACCACAATCCTAACCAAACTCTCTCCAAACTCCTGGACTTAGGACTATCGCTTATATCTCAGCACGTACAATAATACACCAATATCATACTTTACTCAGGATGCTGCATAACCCACTGAGTTGCTCCAGCAGCATTTTTTTGCTCTAGATTCTAGCAGCTACAATTTCTTATCTCCATGACACCATAATTCCTTTTGCTGAAAAGCTAAGGAAACAATCGTGCCACTGATTCCAATTTGTTTTCATAGAAAAAGTCATAAATCCATCCTCCATTATTAGCACTGGTGAGGAGGAGTAGGTGAGGAGGTGTTTCAGTATTCTGCTCTCAACCTTTCTGCTGAAATAAACTATTTATTCTCATCTTGATCATCTTGCAATAAAGCTTATTTGCACAACAAATTTAAGAAGCTTTCAATATACAATTTGGTTCCATCTCAATGTCGCAAAAACAGTGGTATTAATAAACTGTGAGGAAAAAAAGCAATACAAGAAGAGTAGGGGAAAGTATAACATTCAGACAAAAAAAAGCTCTTCACCCAAAATGACAGCTGAAACTTTGAGCACCTTGTGCAGAAAACAAGCAGTCGTGACATCATGCCAAGAGCTGGGAGCCATGGTGGTCTATAATTTTAGCTCACTGGACAGCAAAGAAAACAAATCAATGAAATGACTCAAGTATCAAGAATGAATTTAGAAACAATTAATAGCATCAAGTGGAAAGTAAATTTTCAAAATTCAAAACGTTATCCGTTGTTCAGTCACACGTAAGCTAATAATTGAGTAAGCAGCAGTATTAATCTGAAACCAAATCAGCATGTAGAAATAAAAAACTGCAGTCGCTAGTTTATACCAAAGATAAACACAAAGTGCAGGAGTAACTCAGCAGATTAAGCAGCATCTCTAGAGGAAAAGGATAGGTGACGTTTCAAGTCGGGACCCTTTTCAGATATCCTTTTCCTTCAGAGATGCTGCCTGACCCGCAAAGTTATGGGCCTGTCCCACTTAGGCGATTTTTAAGGCAACTACAGGCGACTTGTTTGTTGCCACATGTTCGCCGGTGGTCGCCGGGAGTTGTCTCCTAAGTTGCCCCAATAGTCGTAGCATTTTTCTGGTCGCCGCTAAATTTTCAACATGTTGATAATTTTTGGCAACAGTGGGTTTGACGCCAATGAGCGTAGCTTGACTTCTCCTGAAATAGGCGCTGTCGTAGGTTGTCACGAATGGTTGACGTAGCTTGTCGCCGGTTATTCGGCGACCTGCTACGACTATGACAGTCGCCGGCAGTTGCCTAAAACATCGCCAAGTGGGATAGGCCCATTAGTCCAGCACTTTGTGTCCACCAATTCAGCACCTATGGAAATGTTAAAACTGAAATTTACGAATAGAATTAAAAGCAAGAGAAATTTAAGTATGAGATAATTGACTGAATTTTGCATTAAACAACTCAAGGGCAAGTGGTAACCTTACCTTACAGCTTCCAGCCTCTTATTTTGTCGGACAAGTTCAATGAACTCTTGAATTCTCAGACTGAACTCCAAGCAGCTCTGTTAACACAAAAGAACTGGCTCAGCTCAAAAGAACGTGATTGTTTCCAGCATTAAAAAGGCCAAAATGTACAGAAACAGTGACAGGAAATAGCAGGCCAACAGCACACAAAGCTGTTTATAAAAAGAATGGAAAGCAAAACCTGCCAAAAGTTTGTGGCCAGTTAAATACTAAATGAAAGTTGCTGTTTCGCACTGAAAAATAATTTTAGTTCATGGCTTGCCATACCTGTTAAAATGAAAGGAACAGGGTGAAATTCACAAGATGGGTGTCAAATAAGACTAAGCTCACCAAAGAAAGCAACTGTCCATTTTGATAAAAGTGCCTTTTTAATGCCACAGTGATGTATAAATTACTGAGAACAGCCTCTCCGGCAACAAGAACCTGCAAATATGGAGTCTTATTCAGATAACTGCACACTTTTGGAAGTTCCTTATAGAGTCCGTGAATGCTCAGTTGCACAATGGACAGCTACAGGGACAAGTCAGGAAAGTGGATTGTCTTGTTGAAGTGCACATCATGCTAGCGGGGCTTTCTGGACCCTGCTGATGTTCTGATGTTGAAAGATCTAATATTATTCTAAGGGTTTTCAGTTGAAGTCTGTAATTCTGACAGTTCCCTATAATATAAGAATGTCACTCTGAAGCATTTCACTTGTATCTGTGACGCCAATAAAACTCGGCTTTAACAACCAACATCGGAAAGGATATTTATATTGACTAATCAAATAGCACAACTTTAAATGCCAACTCCAATCTGAACACATTGGTTTACATTTTCCTGCATGGACCCATCATACTATTTTTTGTTTGGGTGGTAGGACAAACTTATGTTTTGTTATTCAAGATGATAAATCCACACAGCATGGAAGTGGTGGGCACGTTCAAAAGTACAAAACATTTTGAAATTCGAATCACTTTTTAAAGAGCTAATCCTCAATATATCTCCGCACAGAATTGCAACCAGCATTAAATAAAGAGATAGTGGGAAACAGATTTCAGAACCGAGCTAGGTGTAACTTTATGGGAAGATAGACACATAAAGCTGGAGTAACTCAGGCAGCATCTCTGGAGAGAAGAAATGGGTGACGTTTCGGGTCGAGACCCTTCTTCAGACCAGTGACATTTTTTCCACCGGTCCTGTAGTTTAAAATCTGAATATGCTGTAACTCATTTCTGAAAATATTAGTTGCTCATTTGATTCCATTACTTCTGGCCCATTTCTCCGTACCCCACTATTCTACTTACCAAAAAATTATTTGCCTCCACTTTAAATACGTTTAATGATCTAGCTTCCAAGTGCCAGGAATAAATTCCAAAGATTCACCACCTCTGCCAGAAGAACTTTCCATGTACAGATAATTCTTAACAAATTTATAACAAAAAGAGTACAAGCATGGCAGACCAGTATTTTAAAATTTTAAAAATAATTAATCTAATAGGCAAATTCCAAAGACATTTTCTGCAACTGTTAGAAGTTTTAAAATATTTAACTCGGTGAGAAACATTTTCAGCATGTGCAGCAGATCTATAAATACACCAATCATAAATGGTGGATAATCAACAAAAGCCACAAAACTATTTGCCTCATAAGATCCACAACTCAGTTTGAGAACTTACTTTCATCTTCCTCAGCCTTGATTTATTGTCATGGCACCAGGCCAGACAAGTGGCTGTTTCTTGCCTTTCAAGCGACTCTTCAACCTCTTTGGCTGTAAGAAACATGTCAATATTCACCAAGTCCTACAAGAAAGAAATAACCAGAAACATTATGTCATAATAGGGAAAACAATGCAGCAACATACTACAAACTTATCAATTGTAGGTTAGAAATATTTCATCAATAAAAAGTATAATCACAACCGAAATTCAGGAATCGGCCTGTTGTTCAATGGTTACAGTTTGGAATTAAAGGGCCTATCCCACTTAGGCAATTTTTCGGCAACAGCTGGAAAATAGGTTGTCGCCACATAGTCGCCTGTGACGCCTGTATTGTCGTGAGTTGTCTCAAGTGTCGTAACTTTTTTCTTGTCGCCGCTGGATTTTGAAATGTTCAAAACCTTTCGGCAACAGTGGGCTTGTTCTTCTTCTTCTGTCTTCTTCTGCCGTAGGTTGGCAGGATGACGCCAGGTGACGTTGGTTGACGCAGGGTGATTACCTCAGTGAATTCCATTGGTGACAACCTACGTCAACCGGCAACAGTAACGGCGTCAAGAGAAGTCTTCAGTTGTCTTCATTTGTCGCCGACAGGGTCGTAGCTTGTGGAGATATATTGTAGGTTGTCGGCCGTGTGGTCGAAGGTTGTCGTAGGTGCCGCCATGGTTGTCGTAGGTGTGGTCGTAGGCTGACGTCCCAAGTCGCGAGCAATTGTGTCGCCGGTTGACCTAGCTTGTCGTAGCTTGACGTTGATTAGGTGGTAGCTTGTCGTGGACATTGTCGTAGTGTGGGTCCATTTCGGCGTCCCGCTCCGACTGTGAATGTCGCTGGCAGTCGCCTAAAAAATCACCTAAGTGGGACAGGCCCTTAACACAATCGTCCCCTCCAAATTTAAACTCAGAACTGGGTTGCTGCTCAGCCTATGTAATAGTATACACTGTCCTCATGAGTAGATCACAATCAGTATGAACTGGCAACACTTCATCTTCGATAACCAACACAGGAGGACCTCAAAGCTGCGCTCCCAGTCCCGTGCTCTATTCTCCATGTCCATGACTGTGCAGCCAAAACCATCTTTAAATTCGCTTATGATGCCACAGCTGTTGATCAAATAACAAATATTGAGGAGTCTCATTTCGCCACAATCATCCGGAAGGTACAAGAGCCTTAAAACCATGACCTCTTCTTAGTAACAATCAGGCTTTTGAAGATTGCCAACCCGAATACCTCAGCAACTATTACCTTGTACGGGCCGGTTATGGCTCATTATGGTTGCCAAATATTAGTACAGGTGCACAACCTTTTATCCGAAGATCCAAATAACGAAAACCTCCGAATAGCGGACATTTTTTTGGTCCTAGAAGAAAGGTCCTTGAAAACGTGCACCGAGGGCGGCCCGCAGAGGTGACAGCGGAACCTCCGATCGGTCCTCGAAGAAAGGGGAACTAAATCCCCATTCATAAAAGAGAAGGTGAGGGTATATTGCGCGGGAGGGTTAATAATTGACAATATGCTGCTGCCTGCCCGCTGAGTTAAAAAGTTCCCACGGTGGACTCACGATACACAGTGTATCGTGAGTCTTGCGTGGGAACTTTTTAACTCAGCGGGCAGGCAGCAGCAGATTGTCGCTCCCTTCAGTTTCACCTCACCTACACCTCTCTGCTTCCCGGCCATGTGTGTGACCCCTTCCCTCCCCTCTCCAGCTCCCCGCTCATTGCACCGGCGCGGGGGCTTTGCACTCTCTTCACGTCGGCGATACCAGCAGGTCAGTGCCAGTCACCGGAGACGTCAGGACCAACGGGACACCGACCCCCAGGCCCACTGCAAGCACGGAGATCCCAGAGACCCACAGCCAGCAGCAACTCCAGCCCAGCCCCGCTCCAACTCCAGAGGAACACGTAGGGGCAGAAGCTGATGGTGTGCAAGGTACGTCTTGTTCTTGGGGTGGCGGATGAGGGGGCGCAGCTCGGGCTGTGGGCAAACTGCCACTTGTCGCCGTAGCGGCCCATCGGGGAGCGGATTCCTCTGGAGTTGGAGGGGGAGGGGGGTATTGTGCTGTTTGATCGCCCCCTGCTATCCCAGGGACAGGGAGACACAGCGGCTTTTTAGACTGGTGGGCAATCACTTCCAAAGTTCTGCCCACACAGTCAGTACACCTCTCCTACACTGCATTTCATACAAACATTTATTCTGCAAGAAAAAACTACATTGAAGACTCAAACTCGCGACCGAGTAACTGCCAGGATCGAGGCGCAAACTCGCGACCTAGCTCGGGGATTCAAGAATCCCCGAGCTAGGCCGCCTAAGGACATGTAGCCCCGCTAGGGTGACATGAGTGCGAGAGGTGATTCAATGCTGCGGGCACATTTACAAATTCAGGAATTCATTCAACACACTGCATTTCATACAGACATTTATTCTGCAAGAAAAAACGACATTGAAGACTCAAACTCGCGACCGAGTAACTGCCGGGATCAAGGCGCAAACTCGCGACCTTGCGGATATGAGCCGAGCACTCTACCACTGAGCCAGCCATTAAAATCTACGCTAAAAAATTTCCATTCCGAAGGCTGACAAATTCTGAATTACGAAAAGTGTCTGGTCCCAAGGCTTTCGGATAAAAGGTTGTGCACCTGTATATTCATTTATTGTATTGATTATTATACTTGAATTGTTATTGCATTTGTGTTATTGTATTTACAGGCCTGTAAATTCATTATTCCATTGCCAGTACTTATGACAATTAAATACTCTTTAAGTTTAGGAATTCAAGAGATTGCCACTTTGTCTCGATGTTTGGTCACAGTTTAAACTATGAAAACTTCACTTTATCCTCAACTTTAATAAAAGAATGAATTTTCAAGTGAAGTTGCAACCCGACACATAGTCTGTCACTGATGTCGCCAGAGTTCCTCCAGCACTTTGAGTTTTACTGAAGGGTTCAGCATCTGCAGATTCTGGTGTAATTCTCCAATTACACAAGCTAGTCGGACCTCTGCGTCGTTGGAGCTATTCGGAATTGATCACGGACATGCACCAACTCTGAAGTTCTATCTACAGGAATTCGAATTCCACCTTATTGGCAGAACTTCAATGTGAAATACTGTATTTGGAAATTTGGCTTTGCAAATATCGACTTCCTCGTCCACAGACCACAGTCTGTTCGTATTGGTGGAAATGTGTCAGCCTCAATAACAATCAGCACGGGAGCACCTCAAGGCTGCGTGCTCAGCCCCCTGCTGTACTCACTCTATACCCATGACTGCGTAGCGAACCACAGTGCGAACTCCATCATCAAGTTCGCTGATGACACCACTATTGTGGGGCGTATCACTGATGGGGATGAGTCAGAGTACAGAAGAGAGATCGAGCAACTGTCCCTATGGTGCCAGCGCAATAACCTGGCCCTGAACACCAGCAAAACCAAGGAACTGATTGTGGACTTTGGAAGGAGTAGGAGGGGGACCCACAGCCCCATTTATATCAACGGGTCGATGGTTGAAAGGGTCAAGAACTTCAAATTCCTGGGGGTGCACATCTCTGAAGATCTTTCCTGGTCCGAGAACACGAACGCAATTATCAAAAAAGCTCATCAGCGCCTCTACTTCCTGAGAAGATTACGGAGAGTCGGATTGTCAAGGAAGACTCTCTCTAACTTCTACAGGTGCACAGTCGAGAGCATACTGACCGGTTGCATCGTGGCTTGGTTCGGAAATTTGAGCGCCCTGGAGAGGAAAAGATTACAAAAAGTAGTAAACACTGCCCAGTCCATCATCGGCTCTGACCTTCCTTCCATCGAGGGGATTTATCGCAGTCGCTGCCTCAAAAAGGCTGGCAGTATCATCAAAGACCCACACCATCCTGGCCACACACTGATCTCCCTGCTACCTTCAGGTAGAAGGTACAGGAGCCTGAAGACTGCAACAACCAGGTTCAGGAATAGCTACTTCCCCTCAGCCATCAGGTTATTAAACCTGGCTCGGACAAAACTCTGATTATTAGCAACCACTTTCTGTTATTTGCACTACCAGTTTATTTATTCATGTGTGTATATATTTATATCATGGTATATGGACACATTTATCTGTTTTGTAGTAAAGGCCTACTATTTTCTGTGTGCTTAAGCAAAGCAAGAATTTCATTGTCCTATACAGGGACACATGACAATAAACTCACTTGAACTTGAACTTGAACTTGACTCGTTCTCGAACTCCTAATTTTAGTGCGTATCTCTCATCATACGCGGGCACTCAAATCAAACTAAAATTGCCCAATTGAATTCTTGAATGGACTGGTATTCCGGCCAATCTATACTCTGCCCATCCATGCTCAGCACCTTTATGAGATTCGTCGTCCGTCACACAGGACTCAGATATCTACACGCAGACACTCATCTCCACTGGGCACCGGGGGTTCAGCGCCTAGTCGCTTTGCGCTGTGAGTTATCAATGCCGATTTTCAGAGTGCATCTTTTCAATTTGCACTCCCGGCAAACATCCGATCGATACGTGGGTCAGACCTGTATTTCAATACCCCACAAATTGGATACCAAATCTAACCTTGGGCCACACCACACCCAATGAAGCGCGCCAGGCTCTCGTTAAAGCAGCTGCAGTCTGCCAACTACGACCAAGTTTGGGCCACACCACGCCCGAGTTTTATGGGCCCCCAACCCAAAAGGGTGCTAACCACCCCCCTGTGCTTGCTAGACTCTTTTCTAATGATCTCGATCTCTTTTCTAATGATCGATCCGCTCCAACTAACGAAGTGCCGAAAACCAATGCGAAAACCGCACAGTGGGCCCGATATCTGCAGAAGATCGAAACAGCTCAACACCCTTGATCGCAAACTTGACGAGCCCCCAATGTAAATAGCTCGTTCTAAGTTTCCCCTAGTCTAGTTTCAGTAGAAGATCGACGCAGTGGACTTTTATAGGTCCCGGGACCTCGAGGGGCCGAACCACAAGGGGGTGGGCTCTTGATAATCCAATTACAGATATCAATTAACCCCATACATAACAGACATTTCACTAACCCAATAATACAGAGGCTTATACATTCTATTCAAACCCGGGCTTCTTCAGGAAGTGAACTTAGAAACATTTACTCTGATCTGCAAGAAAGCCAGACAAGGCTCAATACCTCATCCAATCAACACTCGGCAAAGTGTAACTCTGCAACATTATTTACAACTATATACAAGGTGTGTGGAGGCTCCTAACGGCAGCGGCTCGACTGCGTGTCTTTTTTTAATTTTTGTCCCGTTAGATGTATGTTTTTGGTTTTAATTTTTGTTATTTTTTAGCTGTGTATATGTGGGGGGGATGGGTGGGGGAAACCGTTTAATCTCTTCCCTGTACGGGGACCCGACCTTTTCCCTGTCGGGTCTCCGGTGTCATTGGGCCTAACATCGTGGAGCCGGCAGCGGCCTCCAACCGGAACCAACCTAGGGCTCCAGTCGCGGAGCCTGCGGACTTGCCATCACGGAGCGGGGAAGAGCTGTGGTGGCGCGCGGCTGCAACCTGACTTCGGAGCTTCAGAGGCTCCGGCCGCAGGCCCAGTGGACAGGAACATCGGGAGCTCTCAGGTCCCTGGTGGGAGACCGCTTTTCGGAGCTCCCACAACAGCAACTTCTCCCACTGGAATTGCGGGGTTTAAATGAATCGGAGCAGGGCCAAACGTCGCTCCGTGCGGCTTAAACGGCTGCAGGACTTGCCATCGCCCGCCGGGGGCTTTAACATCGTGAGCCCTAGTCGCCTCGACGCTGCAGTTGGACTGCTGGACCGCGGGAGAAGAACAAAGGGAAGAGATAAGACTTTTGCCTTCATCATAGTGAGGTGAGATTCACTGTGATGGATGTTTGTGTAAATTGTGTTAAGTGTGTGTCTTGGTTTTTTTGTAATGCCATGACTGCAGGAATGAAATTTTGTTCAAACCTTGTCTGTTTGAATGACAATAAAAGGCATTCTATGTCGGGTTTGCAGTCCTCCAATCCATTCTATGCATTTTGCACCTAATTGACAGGGTCTGCAGATGTTCTTATTCTTTTCTTGCAACTTGTATCTAGGCTCTAGACTGACACTACTCTGCAGCTTGTCCTAATTCTGCAGAGAGCAATTCCAAATTGACCAAATCTCCCAGCAGCCCTAAAGCTTTTACCCCAATATAAAGTCCTAGCCTCTCCAATCTGGCCAGGATTAATAGTTCCATTCACCCCATTGCATGATGGATGTTGAGGCTTTGGAGAGGGTGCAGAAGAGGTTTACTATAATGATGCTTAGATTAGAGGGTATCAGCTATAAGGAGAGGTTGGACAAACCTGGAATGTTTTCTCTGATGTGAGGGAAGGGGATGGGAGACCTGATAGAAGTATATAATTATGAGAAGAATACATAGGCTAGACAATCAGAATCATTTTCCCCATCAAGCTGGAAATGTCAAAGATTGGTGGGCATAGCTTTAAGGTGAGAGCGGCAAAGTTTAAATTGACATGAGGGACAAGACTTTTTTTAAACTCAGTGGGTGCTTGGAATGTGCTGCAGAGGTGGTGGTGGAGGCATTTAAGAAGCTCTGAGATAAACACATGGATATGCAAGGAATGGAAGGATATGCATCAGATGCAGACAGAAATTAGTTTAAATTGACATCATGTTTATCATGACAACGTGGGCCTGTTCTTGTGCTATTTATATTCATTATTATGGCATTGCCATGTGTAGTTTATGTAAGTAAATGAGCAAACAAGGTAGGAAATTATGAAGCTGTGTTGTAAGGGAGGGCTGAAGCAGTGAATAGTGGCAAGATACACGAGGCCCAGGAGCGGTTGGAGTGGCTGGTGCAGCATCCGGGCGGTGAGTTTAAAAATCGAGCACACGAGCAACAAGAGAGATATAGATGGTGGTAAGAGGAAGATGTGTGGCTTTCTTGATTGAGGAGAAAGTCATGGCTGTCAAGGAAAAAGATGACATTATTGATGGTTTGTCCAGTAAAAAATAAATTAAAAATGGAATGATCACCATGTTGGGAATGTACTATTGGCCTCCAAATAGTCAATGTGTATTAGAACAAATATGCCAGGAAATTACAGGCAGCTACAGGACTAACAAGGTTGTTATAGTAGGGGATTTTAACTTTCCAAATATAGACTGGAACTGTCATAGTGCGAAGTGCTATGATGGGATGGAATTTGTCAAATGTGTTCAGGAATGTTTCCTCGGGCAATATGTAGAGGGCCATACATGGGATAGGGCAAAGCTTGATCTACTCTTCAGAAATTGGGAAGAGCAAGGTGTTTGTAGGTGAGCCTTTGGCACAAGTGAGCGTTCTAAGGTACCCACCTGCTTCAAGAAGATAACCATCATCCCGGCTTATAAAGAAAAGCAAGATCTCATGCCTTAACGATTACCGTCAGTGGGCTTGACATCCACCATCATGAAGTGCTTTGGGAGGCCGGTTGGAAAACGCATTAAGTCTAGTCTACCAAGCCACCTGGAGCCACTGCAGTTCGTCTACTGCCCCAACAGGTTCATGACTGATGCCATCTGCCTGGCCCTACACTCATCCCTGAAACACCTGAATAAGAGAGACACCTATGTCGGACTCCTTCTCATACACTAGCTCTGTTTTTAATACCATTATCCCATCCAAGTAGTCAGCATTTACCTCTGTAACTGGATCCTCGACTTCCTGACCAACAGACCACAATCAATGAGGACAGGGCACAAATCGTCTTCCACGATAATCCTCAAAACTGGTGTTCTGCAAGGATGTGTTCTCAGCCTCCCTCTTTACTCCTTATACACCCACGACTGTGCCTCCAAGTACAAATCCAACCCAATTTACAAACTGGCAGACAACACCACCGTAGTGGGCCGAATATCAAATAATGACAAAACTGAGTACGGGTAGGAGATTGAATAACTCGCAACCTGGTCTCAAGGCAGTAACCTTTCCCTCAATGTCAGCAAAACGAAGGAGATAGCAATTTCAGGAAGTGAAGCTGGACACATACCCCAGTATACATTGACATGGTCGAAGTAGAGATGATTGAAAGCTTCAAGTTCCTAGAAGTAAATATCACCAGCAACTTGTCCTGGACCAGCCATATCGAAGAAATGGCCAAGAAAGCACGAGTCCATGCCAACCATTGATTACCTGTTCACACTATTTCTTTGTTATTCCACTTTCTCATCCACTCCAAACACAATATCAACAATTTTAAAGAGGACAATTAACCTACAAACCCACTCATTTTTGGGACATGGGACAAAATCAGTGCACCCACGCAGTCACAAGGAGAATGTGCAAACTCCACAGACAGCACCCAAAATCAGGATCGAACACAGGTCTCTAGTGCTATGAGACCAGCTCTACCAGCTGCACCACTGTGTTTGCCCCTTTGATGAGAGGATTTAATGTTTTGGACTGATGACAACTTGCGCCAATTAATTATTGCCCAAAACTAAATATTTCGAGCATATTATTTAATTTTATCAATGCACATATAGATTTCAACAAAACGCCTTGACACCAAGTCCTTCCTTCTCCTTGCTCGAGGTTGAGCCAAACGTTTCATGACTTCAGCACTATATCTAACTTACTAACTTGCACTGATACAGAACTAGAATACCACAATTTTAACATTTTCATGCTTATGCTCAACCTATGATATTCCAAATTTCAACCTTGCTAAATAGTCTCTGGTACTCCAATTCAGATCTTTATCATGTTACCTAATTTCAATGTTATCAGATTCAACTGAGTTCATTGTCACTAACTTTTGCATTCTCTCCCTCTATCCATTTTGCCCATACCTATCCCTTCAGGGCACATTAACATCGATTGCTTTGTCTAAGCTTTTGGTCACTCCTCTAAATATCTTGTGACATAGCCATGTCAATTCATCCTTGATATTGCTTTTGTGGAGCATCTTGAAGTTGCTTACCACACTTGGGAGGTTCTATGTTAATGCAAAATTAAACAAAAGCTGTTGAATTCTTCCAATTCATCGTACTACATTCATTGCACGCTATTTGACCTTTACATTGGACAAATCTAACAGTGGTGACATCGTTGTGGAAGAACTTGCTTCACAATGCAATATGATCTCCAAGGTTCTAGTTGCCTGCCACTTGAATTCTCCATCCTCTAATCTCCTACGCTGCTCCAAAGTCTAATGCAAACTTGGAAAAATAGTTTCACAAGTTCAACCCAAAACATCGTCTGTTCATTCCCACCACAGATGCTGCCTGACACACCAAATTCCTCCAGCCAATTGTTTTTTGCTTAAGAAAAACAGGGGATATGGGGAGAAGGCAGGAACGGGGTACTGATTGGGGATGATCAGCCATGATCACATTGAATGGCAGTGCTAGCTCGAAGGGGCGAATGGCCTACTCCTGAACCTATTGTCCATTATAAAACATCCCATTATTCATCTAGCATTTGCAGCTTTAGAACTGAATAGATAATTCAACAGTTTCAGACAACCAGCTTTGTTTGCATCAGAGCTGATTTATTCAATTGGTCTCTTGTTGCCACTTGAATATTTATTCAAATTGGTCTCTTGTTGCCACCTAATCTGCTGAGAATTTCTAGTATTCTTTTTAGTTTGGAGATACAATGTGGAAACAGGCCCTTTGGCCCAAATAGTCCGCGCCGACCAATGATTACTCAGACACTAACTCTATCTTAAACACTGGGGACAATTTACAGAAGCCAATGGCAAACTTGCACATCTTTGGAATCGGAGAGGAAACAGACCACAATCAGTGATGATAGGTGACAAATAATCCTCAATGATAATTCTCGACACTGGTGCTCAGCAAGGATGTGTTCTCAGTCCCCTTCTTTACTCCTTGTACACCCACGACTGTGCAGCCATGTACAAATCTAATTCAATTTACAAAATCGCAGATGATTCAACTATTGTGGGCCGGATACCGGGTCACCAGCACTGCAAGGCAGCACCTCTACTGCTGTGCTTATGTACTGCCCCAAATGTACAGATATCTAGAAATCAGCATTTAATTTTCAGATTATATTCATGATTATTAGCAACCACTTTCTGTTATTTGCACTACCAGTTTATTTATTCATGTGTGTATATATTTATATCATGGTATATGGACACATTTATCTGTTTTGTAGTAAATGCCTACTATTTTCTGTGTGCTTAAGCAAAGCAAGAATTTCATTGTCCTATACAGGGACACATGACAATAAACTCACTTGAACTTGAGCATTATTTTTTTTGTCTCCTGCCCTCATTCATTTCTATCTGCATCACCTCCAGCCAAGTCAGCCATTTAAAAATATGCATTCACCACCCTATCACAATCAAAACAGCATGTGTTGTGCGTCCTTAGTCTCCAACCCAGGGGTCGGCAACCTACGGTCCCCGGGCTGAATGTGGCCCGCAACCCGAAATCATCCGGCCCGCAGGCAGATTTTTTTCCCCCCGTAATCATCTGGGCACCCTGAGCAGCGGCCGGGCTCTGGTTGTACCGCATCCTGCGCAAAGCCACCGGCACAGCCGCGCACCTTCTGTGAACACGTTTAAGAAAGAACTGCAGATGCTGAAAAAAATCAAAGGTAGACAAAAGTGCTGGAGAACTCAGCGGGGAAGACATGCAAGGATTGCATGAGGCTGCCTCACCCGCTGAGTTTCTCCAGCATTTTTTGTCTACCTTCTGTGAACGCGTGATTTGATGCCTGCCATCAGGGGCGGGATCTATGTGTGCATGTGATAGATGTGGCCCGCCATCCGCTCACAGACATGCGTCCCGGCCCCTATGCAGTACAAGGTTGCCGACCCCTGCTCTAACCTATCACTTACGAGTGTCCTCTTTCGTCACTGATCTGTGCACTAGTTGTCCACTGCTCAGCACCAGCCTCAATGTTCAACTGGAGGTTTAACTGGCAATTAGTGCACATCATCAGAATCCGGACCAAGAGTAGGTCAACCTGTGTTAGCCCATCCCCCAAGAACATGTTCCACTATTCAGTTAGATCATGGCTGAACCAACCTTAGCCTCAGTAATACTTTCCTGATCTCTCCTCATATACTTCAGCTCCCTTGTAGTTCCCATGCCTTTCAGTCATCATGAAGATGCTCAATGACTGTGGGGTAGAGAGTTCTAATCAGTCACGTCTATCGGAATAGATTTATCATCTCATCAAATAGGCAACCCCTTATTCTAAAAGTTATAGGAACATAGAAAATAGGTGCAGGAGTAGGCCATTCGGCCCTTCGAGCCTGCACCGCCATTCAATATGATCATGGCTGATCATCCAACTCAGTATCCTGTACCTGCCTTCTCTCCATACCCCCTGATCCCTTTAGCCACAAGGGCCACATCTAACTCCCTCTTAAATATAGCCAATGAACTGGCCTCGACTACCATCTGTGGCAGAGAATTCCACAGATTCACCACTCTGTGTGAAAAATGTTTTTCTCATCTCAGTCCTAAAAGGTTTCCCCTTTATCCTTAAACTGTGACCCCTTGTTCTGGACTTCCCCAACATCGGGAACAATCTTCCTGCATCTAGCCTGTCCAACCCCTTAAGAATTTTGTAAGTTTCTATAAGATCCCCCCTCAATCTTCTAAATTCTAGCGAGTACAAGCCGAGTCTATCTAGTCTTTCTTCATATGAAAGTCCTGACATCCCAGAAATCAGTCTGGTGAACCTTCTCTGTACTCCCTCTATGGCAAGAATGTCCTTCCTCAGATTAGGAGACCAAAACTGTACACAATACTCCAGGTCTCACCAAGACCTTGTACAACTACAGTAGAACCTCCCTGCTCCTATACTCAAATCCTTTTGCTATGAATGCTAACAGACCATTCGCTTTCTTCACTGACTGCTGCACCTGCATGCCTACTTTCAATGACTGGTGTACCATGACACCCAGGTCTCGTTGCATCTCCCCTTTTCCTAATCGGCCACCATTCGGATAATAATCTACTTTTCTGTTTTTGCCCCCTAATTCCAGATAACCACACCAGGGCAAAATATCCTCTGAGCATCTATGCTGTCAAATGCAGTAATATTTTTCAGTCATTAGAAAAAGGATGGTGAGCTACTATTTTATTGACAGTAATAGCAGAATAATAAGAATCATCCAGTAACTTGTGGTGACTGTGATTTGCATGTAATGAAGCAGCTCGCCCACACTGCAATTGCTGGATGTATTACAACAAAAGCATGTAAGTGAAAAAACCCACTATTTTGAAAAAAATGCCCAAGGCTTCAATGGCATTCAATTGAACTTATAAATACACACAGAAAAGCAAAAATTAATATTTTAGCAATTCCAAGATAAGAATTGATACCAGTTTCAATTAAACTCAAACGCATATTAACTCCCACAACAAGTAAAATAATATTTGTGTAAGTGTAATATGGGATATAATTTGCCTCATGCTGTTTACATTTGATGTGCAGTCCTGCACTTCAATGAGAGCTGTGCATTTAGAAACAACTCATTTCAATACACATGTATAATTCAGCAGTGTCAAACAGAATATGGTATACTGTCAGACAAGTAATGATGCAGGCTGAAAGTTGAAAATACCATTTATTAAAATAACATAAAGTGGTATTGCATCAAGGAACCTGTTCGTGGCATTGAACGATGTACAATCTGTCTCACTGTGACGGTTTAGTAGTACAAAGAGCTCAGCAGGGAAATCTAGTGTTCATACTGCCCTAAACAGATATTTACTTTTGATTTCATAATAGCCAAATTAACATAAAATGGCTTTGTGAACATTACTTAGTGAAGTCCCATTACAAAACTAATAAATAAAATGAATATTAAAGCATAAACAGTTACCCTTGGTCAAATCATAGTCAAAACACTAGATAATCTCTTAATGTCATTCCAAGACTTTAGTTTGGGGTGAGGGGAGAAAACAGAACAATGTTTTCTTCCGAACGAGTTTCTGGTTAATAGTTTAGTGTAGCAATGTCATCATCTTCTGCAGTTTTGATTTGACATCTGCATTCCTTTATTCCACAATATAATAATTCACACCCAATCCAACAAGATTAAGTCAAACAACCAGCCAGGCAATCCATGCAGGAGTGTGCAAGCTGGATAGGCAGACAACGTTCAGCTGCAATGAGTAATTTCAAGCTCTAAAAAAGGAGAACATCCAAAATATAGGTTTAGTCCCTTTCATCTCACTGATACAGAGGAAAGAATGCGAGAACACCAGAACCCAAGTAGATATAGAAGAGATGGTGAGCCAGATTGCACATTGTTGAACGCCACATGCAGGTTCCGTTGATGCAAATCCACTATGTTTTTTTAAATTAAAATGGTATTTTCAACTTTCAGCTTGCATTATTATTTGTATGACAGTTTTATGGGAGACCCAGATAGGGTAGACGGTCAGACCATTTTCTCCAGGGTGGAAATGTCGCAACACTAGAGGGCATAGCTGTAAAGTGAGAGGGTGAAGAGTTTAATGGAGTTGTGCATGCCAATGTTTTTTTTTTTTAAGTTTGGAGGGGGCCTGAAACGCTTTGCCTGGGATGGTGGTGGAGGCAGATACAATAGTGGCATTTAAGAGGATTTTAGAAAGGCACATGAATGTGCAATGAATGGAGGGATATGGATCATGTACAGTAGATAACATCAATTTAGCAACATCTTGTTTGGCACAAACATTGTGGACAGAATGGCCCATTCCTGTGCTGTACAAATTATTTAGGATCTTCAAAATATTATGCAGTTGGGTATAGGTGAGAAGCAACATCTAGTAATAATTACTTTAAAGAAATAATGCACGACAGATTCAAGCCTACCAGGAAGTTCTAGTCATGAAGGCAAATTAATACACAAATTCAAAGTCAGTTTTAGAATCTCTTCAGGAACCTGCAGGGGGGACTGGATAAATATTTATAAAATGTTGACAGGTGTAAATCAGGTAGACAGTCAGAAATCTTTTCCCAGGGTGGAAATGTCAAAGACTAGAGGGTATAGTTTTAAGGTGAGGGGGCAAAGTTTAAAGAAGATGTGCAGTTCAAGTCGTGTTTGTTTTTACTGAGTAGCAAGTGCTTGGAACGCTCTGTCAAGGGTGGTGGCAGAAGCAGGCAAGATAGCTTTTAAGTGGCTTTTAGATAGGCACATACATTTTGAATGGAGGGATATGGATTATTTGTAGGGAGAACGGTTTAGTTTAGTTTAATTTGGCATCGTGTTCAGCTGAGGCACAGACTGAACAGACTGAAGGTCCGGTTTCTGTGCTGTATTGTTCCTATTCAAAATTACAAGTAAAACATTTAGATCTTCAATAATCCCTCAGCAAATCAAGTCAATGAATTTGTAGTATGCCATATTTTCAGAAACAGTTTCAAACTGAATTGGCAACAACCAAACAACCAGCCCAAATTCAGAGACACAAATGTCCTATAAACACTATTCATTGTATTTAAATCTACCAGAAACAATTGCATGTGCACAAATTGAAGAACCAAAGATGCAGCCTGAAACCAATGAGAATTTTTTTTTTCCCACAAGGTTTTTAAATCCAGAGCTCTGGGGGTCAAAATCATCGAATACATTCAAGGCTGATAGATTGTACACAAGAATGATAGATAAGAAGCAAGACAGTGGGTCGAGACTAAAATCAGATGAGCAGGATCTTATTAAATGACACGATGGGTCACTTGGCTAATTTTTACTTACATTTCTGCTGAAACTATCTATTTTGAAACATTCCTAATTCCATAGTGTTGGAAAAGTTGCTCACAATGACTCGTGTTAATTTTGATTTCCCAAAATTCATTAGTTCCTAGGAAGGTTCTGTTAGATTGACAAATAGCATGTAAATCTTTAATTTGGGGGAGGAAACTGAAAGCAGGAAATTACGAATTTGCTCAATATCAAACCAAGGGGATATGCTCAAACCCATTATTAATGTAGATAACTCACTTTCTTTTGTTTGTATTGTTGCCTGCTGGGCATAAATTAATCTAAACGAAGCATCCAAATTATCTCAACGTTAAATAAAAATAAAATCCCCATAAAAGATATTCAAGTATATTTTACTCTTGTGATAGATTAAAACTGAACTGAAAGGAATTTTGATTATTCAATACTAACAGATCTGTGCAAGTATAAGTTAACATCACACACCATTTCATCACTTCCGGCTCTCTACACTCTAAAGCCTCCAACCTTATCGTACCCCAGCCCCGCATGGCCTGATATCCCCAAAATCCACAAACGGAACTGCCCTGGCAAACCCATTGTTTCTGCCTGTTCATGTCCCACTGAATTAATTTCCACATATCTCAACTCCATCCTATCCCCCCTGGTTCAATCCCTCCCTTACTATGTCCAAGACACCTCACACACTCTTTGTCTCGTCGATGACTTTCGTTTTCCAGGCCCCCACTCCCTCACTATGGATGCCCAGTGACTCTACACCTCCATCCCCCACCAGGAAGGTCTTAAAGCCCTCCGTTTCTTCCTCAACCGCAGAACCAGCCAATTTCCATCTACTAATACTTTCCTCCGCCTCGCAGAGGTGGTCCTTACCCTCAACAACTTCTCTTCACTCCTCCCACCTTCTCCAAGCCAAGGCGTAGCTATGGGCACTCGTATTGACCCTAGCTATGCTTGCCTCTTTGTAGGGCATGTCGAACAATCATTCTTCCAGGCATACACTGGCCCTATCTTCGAACTCTACCTCCAGTACATTGACAACCGCATCGGTGCTACCTCCTTCACCCATGCAGAACTCACTGACTTCATCAACTTCATGACCAATTTCCATCCTGCGCTCAAATTCACTTGGACCATCTCCGACATCTCCCTACCGTTTCTAGATCTCACCATCCCCATCAAGGAGACAGACTATTGACCGACATCTACTACAAACCCACTGACTTCCATAGCTATCTAGACTACACTTCTTTCCACTCTGCTTCCTGTAAAGACTATATCCCCTGCTCCCAATTCCTCTGTCCACACCTCATCTGCGCCCAGGATGAGGTTTTCCATACCAGGGCATTAGAGATGTCCTCATTCTTTAAGAAACGGGGGGTTCCCCTCTTCCATTATAGATGAGGCTCTCACTAGTCTCCTCGATATCCCACAGCTCTGCTCTTGCTCCCCCTTCATAACAAGGGCAGAGTCCCCTTTGTCCTCGCCTTCAACCCGATCAGCTATCGCATACAGCATATAATCCTCCAACATTTTCACCACCTCCATTGAGATCCCACTACTGGCCACATCTTCCCATCTCCACCTCTTTCTGCTTCTTCAGAGACCGTTCACTCTGCAACTCCCTGGTCAACTAGTCCCTTCCCACCCAAACCACTCCCTCCCCAGGTACATTCCCCTGCAATCACAGGAGAGGCAACACCTGTCCCTTTACCTCCCCCCTCGATTCCATCCAAGGACCCCGACAGTCATTTCAGGTGAGGCAGAGGTTCACTTGCACCACCTCCAACATCATCTACTGTACCTGCTGTTCCAGATGTCAACTCCTGTACATTGGTGAGACCAAGAACACCTCCGCTCAGTCTGCCTTAACCTACATGATCACCGAGTCCAGCAGAGGAGGACAAAGGGCAGGCAGTGACTAGTGGGGTACCGCAAGGCTCAGTGCCGGGACCCCAGCTATTTACAATATATATTAATGATTTGTACGAGGGAATTGAATGCAACATCTCCAAGTTTGCGGATGACACGAAGCTGAGGGGCAGTGGTAGCTGTGAGGAGGATGCTAGGAGGCTGCAAGATTACTTGGATAGGCTGGGTGAGTGGGCAAATGCATGGCAGATGCAGTATAATGTGGATAAATGTGAGGTTATCCACGTTGGTGGCAAAAACAGGAAAGTAGACCTGAATGGTGGCCGATTAGGAAAAGGGGAGATGCAACGAGACCTGGGTGTCATGGTACACCAGTCATTGAAAGTAGGCATGCAGGTGCAGCAGTCAGTGAAGAAAGCGAATGCTCTGTTAGCATTCATAGCAAAAGGATTTGAGTATAGGAGCAGGGAGGTTCTACTGCAGTCTCTTGGTGAGACCACACCTGGAGTATTGCGCACAGTTTTGGTCTCATAATCTGAGGAAATACATTCTTGCCATAGAGGGAGTACAGAGAAGGTTCACCAGACTGATTACTGGGATGTCAGGACTTTCATATGAAGAAAGACTGGATAGACTCGGCTTGTACTCGCTAGAATTTAGAAGATTGAGGGGGGATCTTATAGAAACTTACAAAATTCTTAAGGGGTTGGACAGGCTAGATGCAGGAAGATTGTTCCCGATGTTGGGGATGTCCAGAACAAGGGGCCACAGTTTAAGGATAAAGGGGAAATCTTTTAGGACTGAGATGAGAAAAACTTTTTTACACGGAGTGGTGAATCTCTGGAATTCTCTGCCACAAAATGTAGTTGAGGTCAGTTCATTGGCTAAATTTAAGAGGGAGTTAGATGTGGCCCTTGTGGCTAAAGGGATCAGGGGGTATGGAGAGAAGGCAGGTACATGATACCGAGTTGGATGATCAGCCATGATCAGATTGAATGGCGGTGCATGCTCGAAGGGCCGAATGGCCTACTCCTGCATCTATTTTCTATGTTTCTATGTTTCTAAACCACCATCTGCAGATCTTTCCTAAACCAATTTTGTGCTTTCCAATCTTACAGCTGAAATCCCACATCCATGGAAACATTTGATTAAATATTTTCTGTTACCGAAGGACCTTCACATCTTTCCTGAAACATGGTAACCATTACAATGACATTAAAAAAATCTGAAAAATATTTATGAGATCCAACCTCTACATTCAGTGACACATTTAATTAACAATTTGTGAACAAATACAGCTCTGAAAACAAGGAAATGAGCGTAAAATGACAACTGTACTGTGAACAGTGAAATGTTATAAAACATCCACCTAGTTTTCACTGTACCTCGATGCACGTGACAATAAACAAACAATAGTTCTGGACATAGTCAATACATACCTCACATCTTGCTAGCCAATCTGGTCATTACAAGTACAGAAGTTATTTTTAGTCTAATATAACTGTTCATATAGATCAGAAATGGTGTCAAAACTTGAGAGTGCAAAAGTTCATCACAAGTGTGGCAATAGGACTGTAGATAAGCAGATGGTGAAGTGCTTACCCAATGGCAAAGCGACTGATAAACAAAGAGTAAATTAAAATAAATTGCCAAAATACTTTTTTTTATATTCACTATGTGTTAAGAGTTTCTCAGCTGCACAACCTGAATGTATGCTCCACGTCGATTTAACATTAACTTTCAAAATTCACTTCAAAATCAAAGTGTTAGGGAAAGGCAAGGTGACTACATTTATTTTGCGAGTACAAGCAATCCCTGACTTACCCTATAGGCGACAGGCAAACTCGCACTTGCGTAAACAATTCATTAAGCACACTGGTGAATTTCCGAATTATGCGCTACAGCCATTCGGCGGGGAACCAACAGGTTTAGAGAGGTGGGACGGATGGGTTTTGCTGTGATCAGGTGGTTTACTAAATGTGAGAAACAAATTTAGCAACAGGAAGATCGCGAGGGCTTCCCGTCTGCTTCATAGATATGAAAGTGACACCCAAGCTCGCTGCTCTTCCATTTTCAGTGCAACATTGAGAAGGCAAGTGAGGAGAGAGGCGGTGAAGAATGACTCCTAGTCAACTCTGTGCGGCTGAAAAGCAGTGGAAAATTGTGCCGATTCAGAGGAAAGAGGCGGCGGAGGGGGGAGCGACAGAGTGGACAAAGCACCAGTCGACAGAAAGTAGCAGCAGGTTTTCCAGCACTGCAAGAGTGGTAAAAATACCCTGGTATACATTTACAGCACTGAAGCAGAGATGATTGAAAGCTTCGTTCCTAGAAATAAATATCACTAGCAACTTGGCCTGGACTAGCCACATCAAAGCAATGGCCAAGAAAGCATACGAACACCTCTACTTCCTTCGAAGGCTTAGGAAGTTCGGCATATCCCAACAACTCTCACCCAATTCCAAAGATGCACCATAGAAAGCATTTTATCAGGATGTATCACAGCATTGTTTGGGACCAACTTCATCCAACAACGCAAGGAATTGCATAGAATTGTGGACGCAGCCCAGACCAACCTTCCTTCCATTGACTCCATTTACATTGGAAGACCTGTGATGCTGCCACAAATAAGAATTTGGCAAGCCCATCAGCATAATCAAGGATCTCACCCTGATCTTCCAAGTGAGGCAACGGTGTTTAATTGCCATTTGTACCAACATCAGAACAATAAAATTCTTATTTGTGGCAGCATCACAGGTCTTTAAACATATTATGCAGTGAAAGTGTATAAACAAAATTCAATTAATTACCAACAACAATACTGGTGCAAAAAACAACCCCAAAGTCCCGAGGGCAAACAAAGACAGCCAAAAAGTGGATCAATGTGAGGTTATCCACGTTGGTAGCAAAAACAACAGGAAGGCAGATTATTATCTAAATGGTGTCAAGTTAAGAAAAGGGGAAGTATAACAGGATAAGGGGGGGGGGGGGGGGGGCGTCCTTGTTCATAAGTCAATGAAAGTAAGCATGCAAGTACAGCAGGCAGTGAAGAAAGCGAATGGCATGTTGGCCTTCATGACAAGAGTTGAGCATAGGAGCCAAGTGGTCCTTCTGCAGTTGTACATGGCCCTAGTGAGACCACACCTGGAATATTGTGTGCAGTTTTGGTCTCCTAATTTGAGGAAGGACATTCTTGCTATCGAGGGAGTGCAGCGTAGGTTTACAAGGTTAATTCCCGGGATGGCGGGACTGTCATATGCTGAGAGAATGGAGCAGCTGGGCTTGTATACTCTGGAATTGAGAAGGGTGAGAGGGGATCTTATAGAAACATTAAAGATTAAGGGTTTGGACACGCTAGAGGCAGGAAACATGTTCCCGATATTGGGGGAGTCCAGAACCAGGGGCCACAGTTTGAGAATAAGGGGTAAGCCATTTAGAACGGAGGTGAGGAAACACTTTTTCACACGGAGAGTTGGGAGTCTGTGGAGAGTTGGGAGTCTGTGGAATTCTCTGCCTAAGAGGGCGATGGAGGCCGGTTCTCTGGTAACTTTCAAGAGAGAGCTAGATAGGGGTCTTAAAGATAGCGGAGTCAGGGGATATCAAGTTCACGTGAGTTTATTGTCATGTGTCCCTGATAGGACAATGAAATTCTTGCTTTGCTTCAACACAACAGAACATAGTAGGCATTGACTACAAAACAGATCAGTGTGTCCATATACCATTATATAAATATATACACACATGAATAAATAAACTGATAAAGTGCAAATAACAGATAACGGGCTATTAATGTTCAGAGTTTTGTCCGAGCCAAGTTTAATAGCCTGATGGCTGTGGGGAAGTAGCTATACCTGAACATGGCCGTTGCAGTCTTCAGGCTCCTGTACCTTCTACCAGAAGGTAGCAGAGAGATGAGTGCGTGGCCAGGATGATGTGGGTCCTTGATGATACTGCCAGCCTTTGAGGCAGCGACTGCGATAGATCCCCTCGATGGAGAAGGCAGGAACGGGATACTGATTGGGGATGATCAGCCATGATCACATTGAATGGCTGAATGGCCTACTCCTGCACCTGTTGTGTATTGTCAAAAAGTCCAGGTCAGTATCATGTTGTTTTCTAGAGGTTGGTGGTTGTTTGGGAAGAAGTTATTCTTGAAACTGGTAGTCTTGGTTTTCATTCTCAAATACCTTCTTCCCAATGGTAGGAGTAAAATGATAGGAGGCTGCCCGGTTGGTGTGCATCTTTGATGATATTCCTGCTTTTATGAGGCAATGCCTATAGATTACTTTGATGGGGGATAGGTCAGCCCCCCTGATGGACCAGACAGCGTCTACCACTCTCTGCAATCTCCTTTGTTCCTGAGCATTCGAGTTGGTAAACCAAGATGTGATGCAACCAGTCAGTATGCTCTCTATTGTACACTTGCAGAAGTTTAGGGAAGTATTAATTAACATACTGAATCTCCTCAATCTTCTGTTGAGATATTGAGGGGTTTTGTGTTTGCATCACTGTGCTGGGCCCAGGACAGATCTTCAAAGATGTACACACCTGATCTTGATTCTCTCTATTGCCAACCGATCGACGAAGGCAGGTTCATTGAGCCTCGGTTTTCCCCTTCCAAAGTCACCAATCAGTTCTTTAGTCTTACTGATGTTGAGAGCAAGATTATTCTGGCACCATTCAAATTCTCAATCTCCCTCCTTTACTCTGACTAATCGTTACTTGTAATTCATCCATGGTTAGCTACACAGACATTGGTAAAAATAGAGTAGAGAGGGGACTGAGCACACAGCCTTGAGGTGCTACTGTGCTGGTTATTATAGGAAGTGTTGCTGGTAATTCGTATTGATTGTGGCCTTCCGATGAGGAAGTAGATGATCCAGCTGCACAAGGATGAGCTGACATCCAGTTCTGCAATTTTAATAACGTTTGGAGGGGATGATGGTGTTGATGCAGAGCTGCAATGAACAACAGCTGGATGTACTTGTTGTCCAAGCAATCCAGTGTGGAGTTGAGAACCAGTGAGATCGCATCCTCGGTTGATCGATTATGGCCGTAGGCATATTGTATTGGGTTCAAGGCCTTGCCAAGCTAAGAATTAATATGCATCATGATCAACCTCTCAAACTACTTCCTCATTATGGATATTGGCACCACCAATCAATAGTCATTTAGGCATGTAACCTTATGCTTTTTTGGTAGACTTTCAGAACAGGTGTAATGGGAGGTTCATAATTTCTGCAAAAACTCTAGATCGTTGGTCCATGCGGGTTTTAAGAACGTGGCCGGGTACACCATCAATTTGAAGATTAAACTGGAGAAATGTCTATATGGATTAAATGGTCAAACTGAAATATATACGATGATCACTTTCATCCGTGCAATGTTTGGGGTTAAATAAAATGTTACCCTCCTGTTTCTCCAAAACTTTCATTTACTGATTTGACTTTTTTCAGTTCCAATTCCACAAAAATACGCAGGTCAGAATTAACCCAAATGAAACCAGCAATAAAAGTAAAAAATAAAGAAAAAGTAAAGTAAAGTATCCTTTATTGACATTCAGACATTTCAGTCTGAATGAAATTGTATACCTTGCAGTCATAACATAGAATAAAATAACAAAACACACACTTAACAGTTTAACACAGTTTAACATCCACCACAGTGAGTGTACCAGACACCTCCTCACTGTGAGGAGTCTTAAAGTCCTTGTCTCTTCCCTCCTCGTCTCCCTCTGCCTTGAGGCGATCCAGCTTTCGATGTAGGGACCCCGCCGGGTGATGGCAAGTCCAGCGGCCGCATCCGAGCTCCGCGAACGGGCTGGTTCAAACTCTGCTGCCCAGGGCTGGTTCAAACTCCGTGTCCGCGAAGCCAGCAACATCCAGTCCAGCGGACAAAGCTGTCGTTGTGGGAGCTCCGGAAAACCGGTCACCAACCTGAGACCTGCGAGCTCCCGACGTTGTCGTCCACTTGTCCCGTGGCCGAGTACACTGGGCCCGCGGCTGAAGCCTCCGAGGCTCCGAAGTCAGGTCGCCGCCGCTGCAACACCACCACATCCCCGTAGTTGGCCAGTTGGTAAGTCCTGGCTCCGATTTATCTCGGAGCCTCGAGGTCGATCCCAGTTGGAGGCCGCCATCTCCGCGATAGGCCTCAGCACAGATGGAGACGGGGATACGACAAGAAAAGGTCACACCCTCCCCCCGAAGGAGACGAAAAACAGTTTCTCCCACCCCCCCCCCCCCCATACAAACACAACTAAAATAGACAAAATAAACTAAACAACAGGACAAAAGAAAACAAAAAAAAGACAGACGGACTGCAGGCAATATATATTCCATTATATATTGCGCCCCCACTACTATCGGTGGGGGCGCTGCAATGGCGGCAGCCCTGTCAGCAGCGCGTTAGTTTTTTTTAGTATATTTTAAAGTATGTTTTTAATGTTTCTTTGTGTGTTTTGTGTGGGGGGTGGTGTGGGGGGGGGTGAGGGGGAAACCGTTTTGGCCGCCTGCTCCATGTAGAGGCGACTTTTTCCAGGTCGCCTCCCCCGTGGCCTAACAGCAAGGATCGGCGCGGCCTTTCCCGGAGACGCGCCCGGGGCTTCAGCGGCTGGCGCAGCGTGGACTCTCGGCGTGGACCAGGTGAGCCCTCGCTGGGGCTCGCTGGAGGGGAGCGCTCCGTTTCGCTGGCCCGGGGCAGCCGGCAGCCTGAAGCCGCGCGCGGTCTGCACAGCTCCAGCTGGCGCGGCGTCTACAGCCCGGGATCCCTCATGGGGGACCCGGGGGAAGAAGAAGCCATCACTGCCGGCCCGCGGCCAACTTCTACCGCGGGCGCGGTGGAGACTTACCATCACCCCTGGAGGGGAGCTTCGACCGCGGGCCCTGCGGTCTGCGGTGCTTCTGGCTGCGGCGCGGCGGGAACTTTAAACTTTAAATCTCGACCGCCGGCCTGCGGCCTACACCAACTTAAAGCCGCGGTCTCCGGTGGGGAAGAGCCGATCCTGGACTTACCTGGACTTGTACCTTGTCCTTTTACCATCTGGACGCCCGCAGCAACGGCTGCGGAGGGTTGAGGTCCCGACCACGGGCGAAAATGGAGGAGGACTGGCCAAATTGTGTGCCTTCCACCACAGTGATGAATGCTGTGGTGGATGTTTATGTTAAATTTTTATTGTGTTTTTGTGTGTGTTCTTTATCATTGTACCGCTGCTGACATATTCATTTCACTTACACTTTATGTGCAATGTGACAAATAAACCGTATTGTATTGTATTGTATTGTTGATATGGTAGGTTAAAAGGGTGATTTTTTTTTACTAAGCTCTCCCCATTATGCAATTTTACAGTACTGGAGAAGCTGCAACAATTCATTTCAAGCACCACTCACCTCAATTCCACTCTGTTTGGTTAGTTTAACAGCAGTGTTGTAATAGCCACATCGCAGCAAGTGCTCCACCATCATACGGTCCATGCGTTTTTTCTTCCACATATTCACTGCTGCTGCCTGGTCACTGCTGTGTTCTTTTAAGTGTTCGATTCTACGTTTGCACAGCTTTGCACTCTCATCTTCAGCTTGGATTGACTCAACAGCCTGTAAGAACAAACGACACTTTAATGAAATCCCAAACATGGACACCAATTTTCCACATAATCCAATCACGAGTTAATTAAAATTGCTTATTAACCAGTTTCCCCTGCCATTGGCATCAGTCTCCTGTTGGATACTGCATCGATTTAATAAAAGTTGGTATTTCTTTCAACTATCAAATCTATACCCTCTTGACACACAAATCAAGTTTGTGGTTTTACTCTTCCAGCAATTCCAGATTCAATTTTTCACATCTTATTCACACCTCCCCCAGACACACCTTTTGCTATTCATCAGCCTTTGCCATTCTCTTTCAAGCAGCACCACCAAAGTCATTACATTTCCCCTGATCAAAATCCCATCTCAAAGCCTTTGTTCTTTTTGTTTCTTCCCTTCCCCCCTCCACCTTCAGTACAGAAGGGTAGGATTGCTCCGAAAATAAAAATCTGCTTGACAGAACTACATAATGTTGATGGGAGGTGGCCAATGCACCCTAAACAGTCAAGAGTCAAGTCAAGAGAGTTTTATTGTCATGTGTCCCAGATAACACAATGAAATTGCCACAGCAGTGGCAATGCAGGAATTGTAATAAATTAACAAAAAGGACCTGAATTTGGACGAAAATGTAAGGCATGCCTATGCTTCTCCAGATGCAAACATATCCTATCCACAAGAATTTTATTGAATAGTTTCCATACCAATGGTGTAAAACTCACTGACCTTTCATAATATGGATAATTTTACATCAAGATTGAAAGTGATACAGTTCAATCTCAAATCTAAAGGCAAGTTGCAAAGAAACAGAATTGTGGAGTTGACTTTGGCAAATTGGGTTCTGAGAAATGATAATAAATAAGCATGAGTTCATATCCATAAGGCATGAAAACTTACAATAAATGGTTTACCCATGGCTGATAAGTTAAAGGAAGAAAGCTTTAAAGTTGCTGAAAGAACAGCAAGCTAGAGAATTTAGTGAAATAGATGAAAGGAATTCAGAACAGATCAAATAATGTGTGCATGCTGGGGTGGGGAGAGATAAGAATTTATGACATTTCAAATCAAGACCAGACGCAGAGACTGAGAGTGGAGTGGGAATATTGCCAGTGCGAAGAGAAGATTGAGAGAAGGTAGGAGGTGATCAGTGATCAGAAGAACAATACAGATAATGAGCAAGAGTCAGGTAGTGAAGGAAGGGGTGATGAAGTTAGCAGATACTGGCAGCAAGGTAATGCAGGGCCCTCCATAATGTTTGGGGCAAAGACCCATCATTTATTTATTTCCCTCTGTGTTCAACAATTTGAGATTTGTAATAGAAAAAAATATATCACATGTGGTTAAAGTGCACATTGTCAGATTTTATTAAAGGCCATTCTTATACATTTCAGTTACACCATGTAGATATTACAGCTGTGTTTATACATAGTCCCCCCCCATTTCAGGGCACCATAATGTTTGGGACCATAATGTTTGGCTTCTCAGGTGATTGTAATTGCTCAAATGTATTTAATTGACTCTTTAATGCAGCTATAAGAGAGAACTCAGCACCTAATTTTTTTTTTGGCGGCGGCTAGTGGTGGCGCGGCTCTGGCTACAGCGGCTCTCCGGCAGTCCTGTTTGTTTTGTGTTTTTTGGGTTGTTTATTTTCGTTTTGGTTAGTCTAGTTTTGGTTTTTAGTTTCTGTTTGGGGGGGGGGGGTTGAAACGGGGCTTGCTGTCTCTCCCTGCGGGGGAATGCGACTTTTATGTCGCATTCCCCTTCTCTGCCTCCGTCTGCGCTGAGGCCTAATGGCGGAGCTGGCGACCTCGAGGCTCAGGAGGCAGAGCCCGCCAGGACTCGCACTGAGCTCGCTCCCGTGAGGACGGCCCGGCTCGGGGCTGGAACAGGGCTTCCGTGAGGGGCTATGACGCTACCGTGAGGACGGCCGGCCCGAGGAAGGAACGGTGCTCCCGTCGGAGTGGCCGAGCTCGGGGAGGTACGGCGTTCCCAGCCCGAGGGAGGAGCTGCGCCCGGTCGGGGCGGCCCAGCCCGAGGGAGAAGCGGCGCCCAGTCGGGGCGGCCCAGCCCGAGGGAGGAGCGGTGCCCGGTCGGGGCGGCCCAGCCCGAGGGAGGAGCGGCGCCCGGTCGGGGCGGCCCAGCCCGAGGCTGGGACGGTAACGGCACTCACGTGAGGGCGATCCGGCTCGGGGCTGGAACGATGCTCCGGTGGCTTGCACGGTGTTCTGGCGGCGGTGGCCTGAGTCCGGGGTTCGGCCGCGGGCCAGCGGCTGCGTCAGCAGGACTGGTGAGCGGCAGCTTCGACCACCCCGGGCCGCGGCTTTGAGCCGCGGGACAGTTGTAACATCGCCCGGGGGGTATCGCCTCAGCGCAGAAGGAGAAGAGGAGGGAAGAGACTGGAGACCTAAGACTTTTGCCTCCATCACAGTGAGGAGATGTTGGGTGGACTCACTGTGGTGGATGTTAATATGTGTTTATTGTTGTTTTTTATTGTATTGTATTGTATGTATGACTGCTTCAATTTCGTTCAGACTTCGGTCTGAATGACAATAAAGGCAATCTAATCTAATCTAATCTAATCTAATCTTTCCTCCAGCCTTTCCATCACATTTGGAAGCTTTTATTGCTGTATATCAACATGAGGACCAAAGTTGTGCCAATGAAAGTCAAATAAGCCAAACCTTAGCTTTATCAAAATCAACTGTTTGGGGCATCTATCTTCCATCTATCTATCTATCTATATCTATCTATCTATCTATCCTTACTTACTTACTTACTGCCTATTATGCCTCCTGGCATGTAGGGCAGCAACGAAGGTCCTCCACTCCTGTTGATTCCTTCAGTTGTTGTTTAAGTAAAATATTTGTTTTACGAGACAGTGTTGTTAGCCGTGTGCTCAACCTCCAACCTGGAGGACCAGTGGATCACCCTTCGTCTCGCCTCTAGCCGTCGACCTGTCCAGCATGGGAGACCCTAACAGAGACGAATCTCCCGCTGGCATAGCTCTAGGGATCACTGAGACACACAAGCTTCCCGACCATGACAAGGTTGCAATCCAAGGAGTATCTACCTATACTATCCATCTATTGCCACCTTACTTACCATTACTTACTCCTCTGCTGCAAGTCAAATAAGTTTTGTTCTGTTTGGTGAAATAGTACAAAAGTTATGAAGGTTTAAAAATCGTAAAAACCGCCCCTTCCGGAACCCGTTGTCAATAACGCGGCTAGGAGAATAAAAAGCTGAAGGGGAGGAGTGCGTTGAGCAGCCCGCGCAGAGTGCGCAGCCCGTGGGGAGCATGCAGCCCGCGGGGAGCCAGCAGCCTACGGACGGCTTCTGCGGCGACAAGCACGACCAGCCAGAAGCTGCTGAGTTGAACCGAAAGCCTCTGAGTGAACCAGAGTGGGACCAGGATCTACAGCGTGAGGCCGAAAGCTGAAGGTACGGGGTGAGCAGAGTGCCAACCTCTCCTGATAGCTATTACCTTCTGTTCCAGGCAACAATCTGGTAAACCTCTTCCGCACCCTCTTCAAAGCCTCACACCCTTACCGTAATGAGTGATCAGCAGACAATACTTCAAATGTGGAGTAATTGAAGTCCTATAAATCTGCAACATGACTTCCCCACTCTTAAACTCAATGCACTGACCAATGAAGGCAATTATGCCATATGCCTTCTTTACTAATCTACCTGCATTTCCACTTTCAAAAACCTTGGACCACAAGATCCCTTCATACATCAGTGCTGCTAGGGATCTTGTCATTAACTGTCATTTCCCATACATTTCCCTACATGCAGCAGCTCACCACTTGCTCAGATTATACTCTGCGATTTATCTGCCAATTTCTGTAGCTGATCCATGTCCCACTGTGTATGTTTGTAAATAGCTCATTCTAAGCTTTCCCCCCAGTCTAGTTTCAGTCAATAAAATAATGAGTCAGGCATCTAAACTTTATTTTGGAAAAACACAATAACAGTTCCCACTACTATACCAAACCACCACAGGTTCGATCCTTGCATCTGCCTGGCCAAGCCCTCCTAGCCGCGTTCACACAGACACTCCAGAAGGTCACGCAGTCCTAAGCGTCCTCCCAGAAGATCGACACAGAACCTTGTGGTTCGGGGCCTTTTATAGGTCCCCTAACCTTGAGGGATCCGAACCACATGGGGGTGGTCTCAATACAGTCCAATAACATATATCGATTAACACAGTACATGATAGACATTTCCCTAACCGAATAATAGTGACTAATACTTTGTATCTGATGAAGTTTCTAGATGAAACTTAACAGAGATGAATTATGCAACAAGTGCCTGGATATTCAAGAAAACCAGACAATGCTCAATACTTAACCCAATCAACATCTAGCAAAGTAAAGCTTTGCAACAATATTTACAATGTGTATGTGTTCAAAAGGGAACTGCAGATGCTGGAATATCGAAGGTACACAAAATTGCTGGGGAAACTCAGCGGGTGCAGCAGCATCTATGGAGCGAAGGAAATAGGCGACGTTTCGGGCCGAAACCCTTCTTCAGACTGATGGGGGGTGGGGGAAAGAAAGAAGGAAAAGGGGAGGAGGAGGAGGAGCCCGAGGGCGGGCGGATGGGAGGGTGGGAGGAGACAGCTAGAGGGTTAAGGAAGGGGAGGAGACAGCAAGGGCTAGCCAAATTGGGAGAATTCTATGTTAATGCCATAAGGACGCAAGGTCCCCAGACGGAATATGAGGTGCAACCCAATACAATGTGTATGTCTGGTTTGCATTCACTCAATCCGTTCCATGCAATTTACACCTAATTGTCAGAATCTGCAGATGGTTCATTCTCTCCCTGCAACTCTTATCTAAGCTCTAAACAAACTGGCACCATTCTGCAGCGTCCCATTTCTGCAAAAGGCACATTTAAATTGACCGAATGGCCTAGCAGCCCAGAAGCCTTTACTGTCCTGGCATCTCCAATTTGGCCAGAATTAACACTTTGATGGCCTCCCCACTTGACCATTTAATCAATTTTAGTGCCGTCTGCAAACTTACTAACTAACCATCTACATTAGAAGGAAGAGGCGGAGACAGTGGGCTGAGGGAGAGCTGAGAAGGGGAGAAGAAAGAGGGACTACATGAAATTAGAGAAGTCAATGTTCATACCGCGGGTGTGCAAACTGCCCAAACGAAATACGAGGTGCTGCTCCTCCAGTTTACGGTGGTCCTCACTCTGGCCATGGAGGAGGTCCACGACAGAAAGGTCGGATTCGGAATGGGAGGGTGAGTTAAAGTGCTGAGCCACCGGGAGGTTGGTTATTGCGAAATGAACTGAGGTGTTTGGGCGAAGCAATCGCCAAGCCTATGCTTGGTCTCACCGATGTAGAGCAGCTGACACCTAGAACAGCGAATGCAATAGATGAGGTTGGAGGAGGTGCAGGTGAACCTCTGCCGCACCTGGAAAGACTTCTTGGGTCATTGAACGGAGTGAAGGGGGGAGGTAAAGCGACAAGTGTAGCATTTCCTGCAGTTGCAAGGGAAAGTGCCCGGAGATGGGGTGTTTCGGGTGGAAATGGACAAATTGACCAGTGAGTCAATAACTGGTGCAACCCAAGGAATAAGGGTTAAGACGCTTTCTCGTTCCTGCTCGCCGGACCTGGAGCATCGGACTATCTCATGCCGTTCATTCTACCTTCCCCGGGAGTTCAGCTCAGTGGTCATCACAGCTGTCTACATATCACCGCATGCGGACACCGACGTGGCACTATCGGCTCTACACGATGTGTTATGTCGACACCAAAACAAGAACCCTGATGCGGCTATGGTGGAGGCTGGGGATTTTAATAAGGCAAATCTCAAAAAGGTCATGCCTAACTTCTGCCAACACATCACGTGTGTCACCAGGGGGGAAATGACTTTAGACCACTGCTACACGCCGTTCAGGAAAGGCTACAAGGCCATTCCTCTCCATTCTTTTGGGAAATCTGGCCACGCTGCCATTTTCATGCTGCCGGAGTATGAACAGCGAATAGTACTGGAAGCGGCAGTGACGAGGGACGTAAAGCGGTGGTTGACAATTCAGAGGCCATGCTGCAAGATGCACTGAGCGATATCGACTGGAATAGGCGACAAGCAAGTTCCAGAGACGTCAGTGAGTTTGCGGAAGCGGTCATGGACTTCATTGCAACAATAGCTGATAACATCGTCCCCACTGTTAGGGTTAGCATCTTTCCTAATCAAAAACACTGGGTGGACAGGTCCATTCGCATTGTCTATAATTCTCGCTCTGCTGTTTACAACTCCGACCTGGCATCCGGCAATATGGATGACAACAAGGCAGAGTCCTACAGACTGCGAAGGGCGGTGAAGGACGCAAAATGGAGGTACAGGGACAGGATGTTCGCCGGCTAACAACAACACTGCCTAGCGAGGCTGGAGGGAGGTCATGCGCTGTGGATGTGCACACATTCTCGGTGACCGAGCATGACGTTAGGAGGGCTCTGATGTGTGTGAACACGAGGAAAGCTGTAGGCCCAGATGGTATATCTGGGCGAGTACTAATGTCTTGTGCTACTCAGCTTGCTCCAGTGCTCACCACAAAATTCAACCTCTCCCTGGCCAAGTCCGTGGTCCCTGCCTGCTTCAAAAGATTAACCAATGTACCAGTGCCAAAGAAGGCCTATCCAGCCTGCTTGAATGACTACCGACTGGTGGCCCTCACGTCGGTAGTCATGAAATGCTTCAAGAGGCTGATCAAGAATCACATCTGCGCCTTCCTCCCTCGCATGGACCCGCTGCAGTTCGCATACAGTCCGAGCAGCTCCACAGATGATGCGGTCTCCCAGGTTCTGCACACCGCTCTCACCTTGACAGCCAGAAGGGGGTGAGGGGTGGGGGTAGGTGAGGATGCTGTTCATTGACTTCAGTTCAGCTTTCAATACCATAGTCCTCACCAGACGCCGAATGCACTTTGGGAACAGCACTCACCCCCCCTGCAGGACCTATACACCAGGAGGTGCAGATCCAGAGTCAGGGACCCCTATCACCCCAGCAACAGACTGTTCCAGCTGCTATGGTCAGGCAAGCGCCTCGGCTGTCACGGAGGATGAGACAGAGTTTCTTCCCACAGGTCATCAGGACTGTAAACTCCTGTCTCACCAGAGACTAATTTACTATTGTGTTGTGTCCTTTTAATTAAAAAAAAAAATGTAAATACTGAATCTGTTCTATTGTTCTGTTCTGTTGTTTTTCCACAATCTGTAGGCATTGCCACTTTCATTTCACTGCACATCTTGTATGTGTATGTGACAAATAAACTTGACTTGACTTGGCAAGAACTCCTTTGTTTGATAACCGCGGTCATTTTTCCTATTTTACAAGTTCTCTACAAGCGAAAGCTGTTGTAGGTATATTTGCTCTTGTGTGCAGCATAGAAAAATAACATGAGGAGAATTGAGTATATAATACTCTTACTAAATAGTATTCAGAAAAACAGCAAATAACTTGCTGGCACGAATGCTCAAAGAAACCATTATTACAGAGAAGAATGATGGTGTAATTGAGCAATCAAAGCCAGAATTTTCTTGTTGAAGATTAATGCAAATTAGTTGTATACCAAGTATGCACAACAAGCCAACATGGTGATGGATTGGCAATTCTCAGAACGGAGTAAGGCTACACTGCAATGAACAAAGAGTTATATTATCCTACTCCTAACTTGGTCCAGCAGTCTAAAAGGGGGGGGGGGGGGGGGAGAGAAAATGGCTTAAATGCAAAAAAACTTTCTTGATCCATGTCTAGCCCAATGAGGAAGCAACACAATATGGTTCTGAGTGCACGTAGGGAGTTTCCAGTTTCGATTCTTTCAACTACTACCATTCATTATTCACATATTCTCCAAGAATGCAATTCATAATTTAAATAATTATCAGAACAGGATATTATTTCTCAGCCAACAGCAAAATGCTTCACATAAAATGACTGGATAGCAAGACCCAATGTCTCCTCCCCTTCCTTAACCCTCGAGCTGTCTCCTCCCATACCCCCGCCCTTGGGCTCCTCCTCCTCCCTTTTCCCTTCCTTCTCCCCCCCCCACCCCCTATCAGTCTGAAGAAGGGTTTCGGCCCGAAACGTCACCTATTTCCTTTGCTCCATAGATGCTGCTGCACCCGCTGAGTTTCTCCAGCATTTTTGTGTACCTTCAGAACAATAGACATCTCAATTTAAACAGGCAAGACCAACATTCTTGGAGCTGCAGCTTTCCCGTGCGATAAACAGATCATGGTACAGGTAGTAGGTTTGTCAAAATTGATGTTGCGAGGGTCACAGAGCACAAGGCAAAGTCTAGGTATGTGGGATTTCAATATCCAAACAATGCAAATTTGACCCAAAGGGGATAACATCATTTGAGGGTGACAAATTTGGCATTTTGCTCAATGAACCTCAAGAGTCTGGGTGCAGGGAAATTCCCAGATAATGATGTGTCCAGTACAAAGATTTATTATTATACATGCTGTGCTCTACCAATCTCAGATTAAACAGTATGTCAATTCTTGCTTCCTCTGATAACATACAATTGTCAATGTCAGAAAGTTATTTTGCGAGTGAAAGAGTTAATTAGCTAAAAGCTAATCCTACGTTGAATGAAGTAGGCAAGCAGAGCATTGGTTTTGGGATTAGTAACCATAGTTCTATTGGTTTTAAAATGTCTTGCCAGAGGAAGGATTAGAGATAGTTCCAATAGCATTTAAAAGACACTTGGACATGTACATTCGATAGGAAAGGTTTAGAGGGACACATGCAAATGGGACTAGCTTCAATGGCAAGTCTTGGTCAGCATGGACAAGTCAAGTCAAGGGTCGATTTCCATAATGTGTGACTATGAGATGCTGCCAGACCTGCTGAGCTGTCATCTACACATGACTTGGAGAAGGTTCGCATTGAGCTGAAATGCCAGCATAGGCTGGTGGGCTGACTGGTTGCCAATTTAATGCAATTCTTCAAGTTCCACGCTGTGCATTCCATGCAACTTGCTGTTGGAAAGTTACCGAGTGGTAGGATAATTTTCTATATAGAATGAAGCAAGGACAACTAGTTTTCAGCTACAATCTAACAGTCCTCCTATTATATGGGACTATGCGCTGGGAGGCAACATGAAAGTATCAAAAATTATTTGTCCAAACTGGTGGAATGAAAACGGGCCAGTTTTCCTGGTCACAGTTAACTCATTAAAAAATGTAGGATTTTGTTCTTTAAAGAGTCACAGAGTTATACAGTCAATAGTACAGGAGCAGGGAGGTTCTACTGCAGCTGTACAGGGTCTTGGTGAGACCACACCTGGAGTATTGCATACAGTTTTGGTCTCCTAATCTGAGGAAGGACATTCTTGCCATAGAGGTAGTACAGAGAAGGTTCACCAGACTGATTCCTGGGGTGTCAGGACTTTCATATGAAGAAAGACTGGATAGACTCGGCTTGTACTCGCTAGAATTTAGAAGATTGAGGGGGGATCTTATAGAAACTTACAAAATTCTTAAGGGGTTGGACAGGCTAGATGCAGGAAGATTGTTCCCGATGTTGGGGAAGTCCAGAACTAGGGGTCACAGTTTAAGGATAAAGGGGAAATCTTTTAGGACTGAGATGAGAAAAACATTTTTTTACACAGAGAGTGGTGAATCTCTGGAATTCTCTGCCACATAATGTAGTTGAGGCCAGTTCATTGGCTATATTTAAGAGGGAGTTAGATGTGGCCCTTGTGGCTAAATGGATCAGGGGGTATGGAGAGAAAGCAGGTACAGGATACGGAGTTGGATGATCAGCCATGATCATATTGAATGGCGGTGCAGGCTCGAAGGGCCGAATGGCCTACTCCTGCACCTATTTTCTATGTTTCTATAGTCAAGATTTATTCGTCACATACACAATGAAGTGCAGTGAAATTAACTTGCCAGCAGCGGTACAATAAAATGTTGTCAGGACCACAAACCTCCACAGTCGCCACTGCGGGTGGCCAGATGTACAGGCCCTCTCGTCTGGAAGGTAAGTCCTGAATCGGTTCTTCCTTACCGGAGACCGCGGCTTCAATATGATGTAGGCCGCAGGCCGGCGGTCGAAGATCTAAGTCCCCGCTGTGCCGCGGCTAGAAGATGTTGTAGGCCGCGGCTTCAAGATGTTGTAGGCTGCGGGCCGGCGGTCGGAGCTCTTCTCCTTCGGGGTCCCCAACGAGGGATCCCAGGCTTCACGATGTAACAGTCTGCGGGCCAGCAATCAGAGCACTCCCTTCTGGCGACCTCCCCGCGGGGGCTCGCCCGCTCTGCTCTCGTCGGGCCAGCTGCTGAGGCTCCGGGCCCGACTACGGGAAGGGCCCCACCAATCCTTGGTGTTAGGCCGTGAGGGAGGCGACATGGAAAAAGTCGTCTCTCCGTGGAGGAGGTGACCGAAAGCGGTTCCCCCCTTACCCCCCCTCACCACCTGCCACACAAGACACACCGAGAAACATTAAAACAAACATTTGGACATACTAAAAAAACAAGGGCAGCAGACTCGCAGTGCTCCCACCGACCAGCATTGAAAAAGGCCTTTTGGCCCATTGACCTATGATGAATGAAGAATGAGGATTTGTTCAAGCAGTTCATGTGACAAACTTGATCAAGTTGATTGGCATCTGTTCATCTGCAAGAGATGATGGAGCAGCTTTGACATTGTCCTGCTTGGAGAGGGGAATGCATCATCTGTGTTCTACTGTACATCGGCGAGACCAAGTGCAGGCTCGGCGATCGTATCGCTGAACACCTCTGCTCAGTCCGCTTTAACCTAACAGATCTCCTGGTTGCTCAGCACTCCCATTCCAAATCTGACCTTTTTGTCCTAGGCTTCCTCCATTGTCAGAGTGAGGTTACACCCCAGCAGTATGAACATTGACTTCTCTAACTTCAAATAGCCCCTGCTTTCCCGCTCTCCCCATCCTTTCCCCCTTCCCAGTTCTCACACCAGTCTTACCGTCTCCTGCTGTATCCTGTCCCGTCCACTCCCCTGACATCAGTTTGAAGAAGGGTCTCAACCCGAAATGTCACCCATTCCTTCTCTCCAGAGATGCTGCCTGTCCCACTGAGTTACTCCAGCATTTTGTGTCTACCTTCAATTTAAACTAGCATCCGCAGTTCTTTCCTACGCATCTGTGTTCTATTTCCTGCTGTGGATGACTTGGTCCAACCTTGACTGGCAGACCCTCCCACATGAGAAGTTGTCTCTGACCATTGGATTGGGGAATGTGTTACATAGAAACATAGAAACATAGAAAGTAGGTGCGAGAGTATACCACCAGGTCCGTCGAGCCCGCACCGCCATTCGCTCATGGCTGAACACTAAACAGACACACTTACCCACAAACAGCAGACACAAGACACAGAACACAAGACACTACCCTCCCCTTTATACCGCTATCACCCCTCTCCACCCCAAGAACCTTGCGAACCTTGTTGTTGTTGCTGCTGACTATATTTGGGGTGTTTGTGGCTGGCCTCAAGAGTTTTAAACCACCTGCTGTTGTGGTGCTGTCCTTTCTCCATCCCCCCACCGGTCCTCAGCAGCTGCTTCCCAGTTGTTACAACCAATGCTAAAATTTGTCATCTCATTTAATCGTATCCTTATAGCGAAGCTTTCATCTTCCACTTGGCCTCCATGCATTGATGACTTCCCCAAAGAGCACATCTTTGCAGAGGTGCCCATTTCCCATCCTGTTTACGTCCAAGCCAGTGGAGACACTTCTGCTTGAGGATCGCAGGGATGCTGGGCATGTTGGTCAGGTAGATGACAGATTCATTGGTGATTTTGTCGTGTCAAGAAATTCCCAGGATGCAAAGACAGGGAAAATCAATTATTCAGTTTCTGTTCTTGATATCATTGTCACCAAAGCTTCATAGCTGTACAGCAACATGCTCAAGATACATGCTTTATAAACAGTCATTTTGGTCTTGACTGAGATTTTCCTGTTCTTCCTTGCCCGTTTGGTTAGCCTCCTAAAGGTGGTTGCTGCCTTTTTTCAAACATGAATTGATCTCATCCAGAGAGGCTATCAGTCACTGTAGATCCTAGGTAGGTGAATTTGTTGACAGTTTCCAGTACAGTGGCATTTCGGGTGATTTCAGGGGGGACTGGAGTGCCCTGACCCATGACAGACTTCTTAATGCTGATTATCAGTCGGTATTTACTGCATGAGGGTCTGTCCATTAGCCCCTGATGTCCAGCTCCCGTTCTCTTCGGCATCTTCCCATCTGCCCTTCTGTTTTTTGTCTTCAGAAAAACACGAAAGACACCAGAAGTTTTCTTCAATCTGGCAAAGTTGAAAGCCAAGCCAAAGGTGTGAACTGCTTATAAGGGATTTCCTCTATGCTGAAGATGCTGTACTCCTCGCCCCAATAGATGGGAGCTGGACACAGCCTTGCTTCACCTCACTTCTCATGGTGAAACTGTTCAATGTAGCGTCAAATTGCGCCGTACCATTCATATTCTCATGGAAGGTCTAAATGAGGTTTATAAGACATGATGGACATCCAATCTTCTCCAGTACCTGGTAGATGCTGTGCCTGGTGTCAGAATTGAAAGCTTTCGTAAGATCCACAAGGCAATGTATAAAATGAGGTTTGCTGCTCTCTGCATTAATCTTGGATTTATCTTATGCCTCTGAGTATATCCTGTCAGTGAGTGTCAAGTTATTGCAGGATCACTCAGGCAAAGGCTTATCCTGTAACACTCAGAAGATGCCCCTGTAGTTATTTGCATTCACTGCAATCTCCCTTTTTCTTAGAGTGTGATAATGTTGGTATTACACATGCCTTGAGGGATGAATATATTTTGTTTTTCCAGGTACCTAGATGACGTCTGCTTATCAGGAAGAAAACTTCCGCAATCCCCACGCACCCATAGAGGAAATCAAACTAAGGTACAGGTCTGTATCTTCTTGTCTGGGGGTTGTCCAGCTTGATGTGGCCAATAACTTGATGTGGGTGAGATGATCCTTCCCTCCATCAGAGATAGTCCATGAGTCCTATGTTCTAAGACAATTGAGCTAGACTTATAACCTGCAACTGCTACCTCCAGTGATTTTTCCTCTTGCTGTGATCAACAATGAAGTGACCTCTACATTTAGTTTGGCTGCAAGCCTGAGCAGATTACCTCAGTTTAGTTTAGTCTGAAGAAGGGTCTTGACATTATTTCCTTCACTCCATAGATGCTGCCTCACCCGCTGAGACAATTGAGTAGATCTAGAACTGTAAGCACACAGTTCCCTGAAAGTGGAGTCACAACTAGACGAGAAGGCAGCTTTTGGATTATAGCCATCAGTCAGGGTATTGAGTCTGGAAGCTGGGCATTATCAGTCTTTTTTCCTCCCGAATAGTGGAATTGAGATTTAGAGGGCAGTTTTAAGTTGAGAGGGGGAAGATTTAATACACATCTAGGGAGCAACCTTTTCCCACATAGTGGGTGGTCAGTATGTGCAAATGGTTGAGCCAGATAGAAGAGATATTTAAAAGACATTTGGACTGGCACATGGATAGGAAACGTTTAAGGGGATATGGATCAAACGTGGGCCAATGGGATGGGCATATTGGGTGGCATGGTGGCATGGTTCCATTTCCATATGTAGTTTACCAAAATGCTTCCTGAACCTAGTGTCCTCCATAATGTTTGGGACAAAGACCCAACATTTATTTGCCTCTGTACTCCACCATATGAGATTTGTAATAGAAAAAAAAAAAATCACATGTGGTTAAAGAGCACATTGTCAGATTTTAATAAAGGCCATTTTTATACATTTTGGTTTCACCATGTAGAAATTACAGCAGTGTTTATACATAGTCCCCCCCCCCCCATTTCAGGGCACCATAATGTTTGCACACAGCAATGTCATGTAAATGAAAGTAGTCATGTTTAGTATATTGTTGCATATCCTTTGCATGCAATGACTGCTCGAAGTCTGCGATTCATTTTTAAAAATAATTTTATTTATTAGAAGTACAATATAGTGGTACCTTTTTACAGGTTCCCAAAATTATGTTAACATATTACATTCTCTGTACAACTTCCTTTTTTAAAATTTTCTTTAAAGAGAAAAGTAGGAAGAGAAAAAGGAAAAAGAGATAGTAAAGAGTGAAGGGTAGGCTAGTGCGCGTGAGTAAAAGGCAGAAAAAGAAAATAGTGAAGAAAATAAATAAGTGAGGAGGGAAAGCAGGAGGGAGTTTATTCAATCGCCACAAGGAGATTATTTTTTTATGTTCTAGATCGTTTTTCACCCATACCTGAAACTTTTAATTTGACTCCACATGACTCCAAGAAATCAATAAATGGGGACCAACTCATTAAGAATTGGTCTTGTTTGTCCAGCATATTACTGATCCACATTTTAAATGTTGGTATATTAGCATTTTTCCAAAATTTAAGTATGAGTTTTTTTGCTATTATTAACCCATAATTAAAGAATGAGTTTTGGTGTTTATTTAATTTGTTCCCGTCTCCTCTTACTCCAAATATAATCATTTCAGTATTAGGTTCCATTTTTATCTTAAATAGCTTTGTGAATATATCAAATATATCACACTAAAATTTATGACGTTTTGTACAAGAAACATGAGTGTGTAATATTGGCATTTTGAGAAAGACATTTATCACAGATGGGAGAGATATTTGGATAAAATTTATTCAACCTAGTTTTTGAATAATATAATCTATGTAATATTTTAAATTGAATTAAATTGTGTCTAGCGTTAATCGAACATTTATGTATATATATCAAATACTTTTCCCATGTTTCTTTTGAGATTTTTGTCATTAATTATTTTTCCCAGTCTTCTCTAATTGCCTCTGTTGATGGTAATTCTATGTTTAAAATACTGTTATATAGGCGATTCATGAACATCATCAGTTGCTGGGTGTCTTCTCCGGTGATGCTCTGCTAGACCTGTATTGCAGCCATCTTTAGCGTATGCTTGTTTTGAGGGCTGGTCCCCTTCAGTGTTCTCTTCAACATATAAAAGGCATGCTCAATTGGGTTCAGATCGGGTTATTGACTTGGCCACTCAAGAATTTACAATTTTTTAGCTTAGAAAAACTCCTTTGTTGCTTTAGCAGTGTTTGGGATCATTTTCTTGCTGGAGAATGAATCACCGGTCAATGAATTTTAAGGCATTTGTTTGAACTTGAGCAGATAGGATGTGTCTATGCACTTCAGAATTCATTCTGCTATTACCATCAGCAGTTATATCATTAATGACAATAAGTGAGCCAGCACCTTCAGCAGCCAAATATGCCCAGGCCATACCACCCCCACCACCATGGTTCACAGATGTGGTATGCTTTGGATCTTGGGCAGTTCCTTCTCTCCTCCATACTTTGCTCTTTCAATGTTTATGTTCTTATCACAGCTCTGCAGGTATGGAATATAGTGCACGAGGACTGAAGAACTGCAAATGTTACATAACGTTCACAATTTGTTGTTCGAGTTCAAGTTCACTTGAACTTGAACAACAAATTGATTAAGAAGGAACTGCAGATGCTGGAAAATCGAAGGTACACAAAAATGCTGGAGAAACTCAGCGGGTGCAGCAGCATCTATGGAGCGAAGGAAATAGGCAACGTTTAGGGCCGAAACCCATCTTCAGACTGATGGGGGGGTGGGGGTGGGGGGTGGGGGTGAGGAGAAGAAAGGAAAAGGAGGAGGAGGAGCCCAAGGGCTGAGGGAGAGATAGGAAGGGGAGGAGACAGCAGGACCAAGCGTAGGCTTAGCGATCGTTTCGTCGAACACCTCCGCTCGGTCCGCATTAACCAACCTGACCTCCCGGTGGCTCAACACTTCAGCTCCCCCTCCCATTCCGTATCCGACCTCTCTGTCCTGGCCTCCTCCATGGTCAGAGCGAGCACCACCGGAAATTGGAGGTACAGCACCTCATATTCCGCTTGGGGAGTCTGCATCCTGGTGGCATGAACATTGAATTCTCCCAATTTTGTTAGCCCTTGCTCTCTCCTCCCCTTCCTATCTCTCCCTCAGCCCTCGGGCTCCTCCTCCTCCTTTCTTCTCCCTGTCTCTCCCCCCCCCCCCCCCCCCCCCACATCAGTCTGAAGAAGGGTTTTGGCCCGAAATGTTGCCCATTTCCTTCGCTCCATAGATGCTGCTGCATCCGCTGAGTTTCTCCAGCATTTTTGTGTACCTTCCATGTTCACAACAAAAATGTTTTAGGGATTAAAAAAAAAAGAATTACCAGGGATAGAACTGGAGATGTTAAGTATGTCTGGAATTCACTTGCAAGGGAGGGATAAAGGAGGTAGTGAGTGATAAAGGCAGATTCAACAAAATAGTTAAAGAAAGAAAGGCATGGCTAAATGCTCGTAAGGAAAAAAAGTCTATGGTCGAGAGCAAGGGAACTGGATAAACCGCACAGAGTAGCTATATACTCAGTGGGCCAAATAGCCTCGTTCAATGTTGTATAAAGCTATTTTCTTCAGAAGTACTGATCACCAAGTTAAAACAATTATTGTGCTTTAGTGAAAATATTAAATTATTGTGCAAGCACTTAAAACAAATGCTTTACCAAAAATGGGTCAGAATTTGCTGGATTTCCATGGTGTGGGTCACAAGTTGGATTGTTATCTTCCGTACTTAAATGAACACCCTATTTATACACCAGCCTGCTTCATTCAGTTCTTAACTACAAACTGAAGGAGTGTTAATAGCTCAAGGATATGTGCGTCTTGGAAATCAATGGGCAACAAATGGAATTCAAGGTTAACAGGGAAGAAAACAAACTGCAGGTTGTATTAAAATTACATTGGATAATAAACAAAAGATAAACACTAAATTTAAAGAAGGTTGTCAAGAAACACTAAGAACAAACAGCAGATTTCTGTGTTTTTGTTCCTGGGCAGAGGCTGAGGCCTGGGTGGGGCCATAAACCATCCCATTAACTCGAAGGCCAAGAAATGAAATAGCATCCCCACCTTTGTACAACAAGCTTACTTAGAATTCATGTGCATACCTTGATCATTTTTTGGCACATGAACCTGTCTTCATTCCGACAACAGTGGAAAGAACCAACAGCTTCAAGCTCATGAGCAGGCACATCTCTGAGGAGATTCAGCATGTTGCCAAATACAATGTCAAACTGCAACAGATGCATGGTGGAGAGCCTACTGACTAGTAATATCACAGCCTGGTTTATTAACTCAAACGGAGGATGCAGAAATGGGTGTACATTGGGGTATTGACATCATCATCGATGGGATCTACTGTAAACGTTGCCTCTAGATGGCAGCTAACACTAAAGATTCCCACTACCCCCCACCATTCTTTCATCATCTTGCTCCTACTGACAGTGCAGGAGTTTGGGAACTTTTAAGGCAGAGTCAGATAGATTCTTGAGTGTCAAATGTTACAGGGAGAAGGCAGGAGAGTGGAGTTAGGAGGGAGAGAGATCAGCCATGATTGAATTTGCAGAGTTGACTTATTTGGCAGAATAGCTTAATTCTAGTCCTATCACTTATGACATCATGGTTCAGCAACATCTACTTCCCATCAATCTTTAGGTTCTTGGACCATCCTGCCCAACCTAACCTGCGCACTAAATCACTTTGCACTAAATACTTCAGCTAGGACTGATTTGTCGACAATAACTGATAGTTTATTGTACATTTACGTTGATGCATTAAAGTACATGTGAAGATACAGCATGAATTTAATTGTTCCTGTCCATGTGAGTTATATCCTTGACTAAAGTGGGGGTGCAGCATTCAGAATGATGTTAATAGGTATGTTGCAAAGCCTACCTGAAGATCGCTGAAAATCTGTCCCAGCCCGTTATAGATGACATGTGCATGTACCGTGCATGTGCATGTACCGTGTGCGCAATTTTGGCGCCGTTTAGAGGGGGGCGGGTTTAAAACGCGATTTTTCCTAGGCTGTTCAAATCGAGGTTTTTCAGCCTAGTTAATTATTAACGAAAAATCGCTGGAAGATTCTGTAGCTGGAGCTATTTTTAGTTTTACGGGCTTTCTTTACTTATTATAGTAGGTTAAAAATTAACCTCTAAATCCGCGACCGCCGACAACGGGTCGGATCTCATACAGGGGAAAACGGAAGGTAGGCTGTTTATTGTCACGTTAAAAAGGGCTTCTTAAGATCCCTTTAAACAAAGTTTAATGTTGTGAGGAGCTAATTTGGGCCCCATTATATCCCGCAGTATTTTTCTGGGCATTTGAGGGCACAAATCTACCGCAATGTGAACGTTCTAAACCAGCAAGTCCATTTAAATGGACTTTAATTTACAGCAATTGAACACTAAATTCCTTCCATTTGGCCTATAAATTAATGTAAATGAGATTTAAAAATCATGTTTTATTGTGAATTATTTGTGAATATTATTTGGACACTTAGGCTATTTAAAAATGTTAATCATTTATTAAGAAATGGATAGATGTTTAGATCTAGTAATTGAAGTTTGAAATTAGCTACAAAGGTTCACAGGTTGATTTATTGTCACATACACCTAGATGTAGTGAAATTCTTTTTGCCAATGCAGCACATAAAAAAAGAATACAAACATAACAATAATAAATAGCTTTAACATAAAAACATCCCCCCACAATGGTTCCCATTATGGGGGAAGGCACAAAGTCCAGTCCCATCCCCAATGTCCACCCATAGTCGGGCCTATTGAGGCCTCCACAGTTGCCTCTACGGGGGCCCGATCTTCCAGGCCGTCCTCGCCGGGTGATGATGTTCCGGCGTCGGGAGAGTCCTCTCAGCGGCATGGGAACCCTGGAACGGCCGCCTCCCTACTCGAGACCGTGGCTTCCGGAGCCGACAAGGCCGCGCCGAATGGAGCTCAACTGGCGATCTCGTCGCGAGATCCCAGGCTCCCGATGTAAAGTTCAGCGCCGCCGCCCGCAGCTCCGCGATGTTTTTAACGCCGGTCCCAGCTCACCGGAGTTCCAGCGCGGCGACTCAGGCAAGGCACCGCCCGCCCCGCAATGGCGCTCCAGTGCTGCACCGCCGTCCTCAGACCCGCAGCTCCACCGCCGATGCCGAGGCTCCGGGCGGTCCCCTCGCTCCTCGGACCCGCAGCTCCGCAGCCGCCGCCGAGGCTCCGGGCGGTCCCCTCAGGAAATGCCGCTCCAGGCCCTCTGGTAGGCCGCGAGGACGGGTCGAAAGTGCAGCCCGGAGAAAAGCTGCATCTCCGACCAGGTAGTGACCCTGAAAATTAGTTTCCCCCTTCCCCCCCCCTCCCCCCACACATAAAAAAGCTAGAACTCTTTAAAAACAAAACACTAAACTAACTAAAAATAAGAAAAAAGAAATGAAAAACAGACAGCTGCAGGCCAGGCAGCCATACCCCCTACAGGTCATCCAAGTAAGATTATTTTATATTTGTTTCAGAATGCTTCAATCTATGATAACTGAAAATTTCATTCAGTTCTCTTAATTTAAGAAAGTTATGTGCTTTTGACTGTTCACGATCACAGCTTTTTTGTTATGTCCATAGAAAACCAATAGGGAACAAGATGCTAATTTCCGAGTATGAAAATGGCCATAACTTTTTAAATACTTGAGATATGAAAGTGAATTAGGTGTCAGATTAAACTTATTTTTATGCTTTATCTGATGGGATAAATTGCAGACTTGATTTTTAAAATCTCAAAATGTTGTAACATTGCTAATGTTAAGAGCCTTCAGGCCATGCACCAAGAACAGAGAAACCATGAAAGGGTACCTCACCATCACTTATTCCATCTGTGGACAAATCTCCAATTCACGTCTTAGCGTCATTAACCAACTCAAAGTCCACAAAACCAGAATATAACCATCATTTGCAAAGTAGGGTATGTGGAGAGGCTGTTTCCAGTAGTGAGAGAGCCTAGGGCCAGAGACCACACCCTCAAAATAAAAGAATGTATCTTTAGAATGGATAAAAAGAGGAATTTCTTTAGATTGTGGCGAATCTGCGGAATTCATTGCCATAGACAGCTTGATGGGCCAAGACATTGGATATTTTGCAGGTGGAGATTGATAGGTTCTTCATTCGTAAGGGTGTCACGGATTATGGGGAGAAGGTAGGAGAACGGGGTTGAGAGAGAAATATAGATCAGCCCTGATCGAACGGTGGAGCTGACTTATGGGCCGAATGGTGTAAATCTGCACCTATGTCATGGTAGTACCAGAGTAGGATTCTGATATTCGTCAGAAAGATGGATGAAAGCACTTTATTCATCAGAACGATGGGTCAAAGCACTGAGCAATTTAATGACTTCAATACACGGAATCACTCTTCCTTACCATAGTCAGGATAACATATATCTATGGCAAATACTTGACCAAACATTTCAGACTATTTTTGTGGACAATTCCTCCAAATCATGCATCAGTGTAAAAGCACCAAAAGAATGAGTTCATCTGCCAAAGAGCACATGACACTGTGTCTTTGTTACCAATAAAATGTTTTTGTACCTTTCTCTTCAAAGCGCTGAGTTTCTCAACTACCCCATCTAATAAGGTCACGACAGAATCCACTGCTGGGCAGTTGCTCAATGTTTTCTCCAGTTCTGCAACTACCATGGTCACATGACTAGTTTCTCGGTCAATATTCTTCTGGGCAGCTCGAAATCGTTTATTCAAGGTTTCATAAGGTACCTGCAAGTAATGAAAGCAACTATTCACAGTTCTGCAAAGCTGAAATTCTTAAAACATCACTACTAACACCTTTCTCCCAACCACCCCCACCACCTGCCAACATGTATTACTGAAACTAAATAAATGGTTTAAAAAAATCTCCTTCTGGGTTCTTGTAGATCATTTATCTTATAATCAACTCAATTTATGTTGTTTAGCCATTTTCCCATTTGAATTTGGTTCCTAGGCTCTTGATTAGAATAGGCATGATTTATAATCCACAATCTAATACAAGAAAACAAAATAAAATCTTGGGCAACTGCAATATCTGTAAGATTAAATAATGAAATACAGAGCTTGCATGACATTAATGAAAGGCATTTTGGAAGATAAGTAAAATCTCTGGAGAGAAAAAATATTGTTTCCATTTTCTTTTATGCCATCTAATCAGTACATTTCAGACATTTTATTTTTAAATTTGAGATTTTGAACATTAACGGATAATATTTCAATCAGTTTAATGAAGCCATTTCCAATACATTGTTGTTCATATTATAGTCAATCCAATTTCATACAATTAAGCCAATAGTTTCCTGCTATATTGTTATATAAATGGGTCAACATAAACATATTTACGTGTTTAAAATGAACTGCAGATGCTGGAAAAATTGAAGGTAGACAAAAATGATGGAGAAACTCAGCGGGTGAGGCAGCATCTGTGGAGGGAAGGAATAGGTGACGTTTCGGGTCGAGACCCTTCTTCGGGGTCTCGACCTGAAACGTCACATATTCCTTCGCTCCGTAGATGCTGCCTCACCCGTTGAGTTTCTCCAGCATTTTTGGCTACCTAACATATTTACGAGTAATCATTGGTCCTCGATTAAACAGTGTCATTAACTTTCAGCATGTTAACATTACTTAACTACCGGTAAATCAAATGCGTACGAGAAACAATTACATGTTTGAAATAACAACAAATGCCAATTCAACGAAACCATTTATTATAAATATTACTACACCTTACAAAAAGGAGCAAGCGATAATTCATTGGTCTTCAATGTCCCCGACAGGTAGACAGACAACACTTTGTTGTTTTTCCCCCCATTGTACACATGAAAGTGCAATAAAAATACTGAATATCTCACCTTTAAGCCATACCAAGATGTTTTAACAAATATTTTAATGTATTTCAACAACCTCAAAACTGGCATCGGTATGTGGTTACTTGTCTTCCCCGTGAATCATTGTGCACATACCACTAGTGTACAAGCTGGTTAATGAGGACGTGGTAGTGCTTAGGAGACACAAAGCTTACCTTCAGAGTGGGATACTCCTGGACCTTTAATGCCATGGATAGTTGAGCAGCAGATTCCTGCACCGCCATCTTAGCTGAACCATCAATACTGCGGTGCAACACGGGTAGGGAGGGAGGCCAGCCCGAGGGGCCGGACCAACGGCAGCCGGTGCACAAAGCTGCCGCTCTAACACACACGTCCTGTCATCGGACCCATTATTTAACACAGCTTCGTACCGCTGCCATGAAACGGGGAAACCGGTGACGGTGTTTAAATTGTCTCGGTGATAAAAATGAACGAGGATCAAAAAAACGGAAGTCAAGCCCCGCCCACTTTACCGACAGACGGAATCAAACACCGCCCACTCCCCCTCCCCCCGCCCCTGACCACGTGATGTACCCAGACCCCGCCCACTTTACCGGCAGACGGAACCAAACACCGCCCATTCCCCCTCCCCGTCTGTGCCCCGCCCCTGCCCACGTGACGTCTCCAGACCCCCCGCCCCTGACCACGTGATGTACCCAGACCCCGCCCACTTTATCGGCACAGGGAATCAAACGCCCCCTCCCCGTCTGTGCCCCGCCCCTGCCCACGTGACGTATCCAGACCACCCACCCCTGACACGTAATGTATCCAGCCAGACCCCGCCCATTCTCCGCGCGGTACCGGCCCCGCCCTCTGCCCACGTGACAGATAAGACACCACCATCTCCGCGGGTGACAGAACCAGGTCCCGCCCGCCCTCGTACCGCGTGGGGGATCCAGGCCCCGCCCTCTCCCTGAGCGTGGCTGAGCCTAGCCCTGCCCTCTCCGCACGTGACAGAACCAGGCCGCGCCCCCTCCGCACGCGTGTCGGACCCAAGCCCCTCCCTTTGCGCGCGTGACGGAGGCGGAGAAAGTGAATGGCGCCCCGTGTTGCCTCATGTCGACTCACCCACTCTCGGCCACCCCCCCCTTCAAGTGCATTGAGATTATCCGGTCTAGATGCGTGGACGTTTATGAGGGACATCCATTTACTCAAGGCACTGTGTATGAATACTTTTTTAAAGACTCATTTCATACTTTTTAAGAATACAATTTGCAGCACAAAAACGGGCCCTGCGGTCCATGCCCACAATCCCATTTGCCTACCCTGTGCGTGTCTGTTTGACTAAACGCCTCTCAAAATTAGTTATTGTATCTGATTCCACCACCTCCACTGGCAGTGAGTTCCAGATATCAACCGAAGATCAAAAAATTTCACTGTACCTCGCTACACGTGACAAACTGAAGACAGACACAAAAAGCTCAAGTAACTCAGTATGTTTAAGAAGGAACTGCAGATGCTGGAAAATGGAAGGTAGACAAAAATTCTGGAGAAACTCAGCGGGTGAGGCAGCATTTATGGATCGAAGGAAATAGGCAACATTTTGGGTTGAGACCCTTCTCCAGACAGGGTAACTCAGTAGGTCAGACAGCATCTGGGGAGAAAAGGAATAGGTGAAGTTTCGGGTCGAGTCCCTTCTTCAGACAGTCAGGGGAAAGGGAAACTAGATATAGATGATAATATAGAGCGATATAGAACAAATTAATGAAAGAAGGTACACAAAAATGCTGGAGAAACTCAGCGGGTGCAGCAGCATCTATGGAGCGAGGGAAATAGGTGACATTTTCGGGCCGAAACCCTTCTTCAGACTGATGGGGGGTGGGGGGGAGAAGGAAGGAAAAAGGGAGGAGGAGGAGCCTGAGGGCGGGGGGATGGGAGGAGACAGCTCGAGGGCTAAGGAAGGGGAGGAGACAGCAAGGGCTAGCAAAATTGGGAGAATTCAATGTTCATGCCACCGGACGCAAGCAACCCAGGCGGAATATGAGGTGCTGTTCCTCCAATTTCCGGTGTTGCTCACTCTGGCAATGGAGGAGACCCAGGACAGAGAGGTCGGATTGGGAATGGGAGGGGGAGTTGAAGTGCTGAGCCACTGGGAGTTCAGGTAGGTAAGATATGCCCAAAAAAGTAACGAAGATAAAGGAAACAGGCGTGGGCTAGGTGAAAATGAGTTACAGACAATGAGACTCAACAAGACGACTTTGAAGCTAGTACAACAACTTAGATGGGGGAGGGACAGAAAGAGAGGGGATGCGACGGTTACTCTAAGTTAGAGAACCACTGGGTTGTTAGCCTCCCAAACAAAATATGAGGTGTTGTTCCTCCAATTTGGCAATGGAGGAATCTCAGGACATAAAGCTCAGTGTGGGAATGGGAAGGGGAATTAAAGTGTTTATCAACTGATCTCCATGGTGCACAACGTGCCTCTCAGATGCTCTTTCAAACTTATTCCTTACCTAAGCACTGCAATGTTACAGATCTCTATATCAGGTCACTCTTCAGCCTCCTTTGCTTCAAGGAAATCAAGCCCAACCTATCCAATCTTTTCACATAAATAAATTCCTCAAATCTCATTTGCACTCTCTCCAATACAGACACATCCTTCCTCTACAGTAGTGACCAGAACAGTGCACTATAATTATAATGAAGCCTAATTTGTAGGTTAATTGGCTTGATAAATGTAAAAATTGTCAGTATAAATTGTCCAACTTCCAGTGGACTCTTCGGAAATAATAACCACAAGGTACAACGTACAAGGTAATTGGAGTTTTTTAAGGTTGTAACATCTCAACTGTTATATTCTATAACATGAAGGCAAGCAGGTCACATGCATAATAAGAAACTAGGTGCTAGTTTACACCGAAGATAGACACAAAATGCTGGAGTAACTCAGTGGGACAGGCAGCATCTCTGGACAGAAGGAATGGGTGATGTTTCAGGTCGAGACCCTTCTACCACTTCCAGGGAATTATGAACTTGGACCCCAAGGTCCCACTGTTCATCAATATTCGAGGAAAGAATTTGAGGAAGGACATTATTGCTATTGAGGGAGTGCAGCGTAGTTTTACAAGGTTAATTCCCGGGATGGCAGGACTCATTTTCTGAGAGAATGGAGCGGCTGGGCTTGTACACTCTGGAGTTTAGAAGGATGAGAGGGTATCTTATTGAAATATAAGATTATTAAAGGTTTGGACATGCTAGAGGCAGGAAACATGTTCCCAATGTTTGGGAAGTCCAGAGCCAGGGGCCACTGTTAAAGAATAAGGGGTAAGCCATTTAAAACGGAGATGAGGAAACACATTTACACACAGAGTTGTGAGTGTGAAATTTGCTGCCTCAGACGGCGATGGAGGCCGGTTCTCTGGATACTTTCAAGAGAGAGCTAGATAGGGCTCTTAAAGATAGCAGAGTCAGGGGATATGGGTAGAAGGCAGGAACAGGATACTGATTGGCGATGATCAGCCATGATCACATTGAATGGCAGTGCTGGCTTGAAGGGCCGAATGGCCTACTCCTGCACCTATTGTCTATTCTTTACTGTTCTATTCACTGTATATACCTACTCATATTTGACATCCCAAAGTGCAGCACTTTGGATTTTTGGGGATTACATTCCATCTGCAATGCTCCACCCAATTTACCATTTGACCTATATCCTGTTCCTAGCTAAGACACATTTCATCTATAGGCAGGTCCAGAAGATTAAATCACATCAGCTCCAGGTTAAATTGATAATTGGATACAAAATTGGTTTGCTCATCTAAGTCGGGAAAATGGTGGGGAGATGTTTCTCTGAATAGAGCTTTATGACGAGTGGTATTTGGCATGTATCAGTGTTGGAATCTGTTGTTTTAAATAAATGATCTGGACAAAATAGTGTGTAGGCTGATTAGTAAGTTGCAGATGAGAAGGGAATTGGTAGAGTTGTGATTGTGAGGAAAATTATCAAAGGATACAATAGAATTTTGATCATTTAGAAACACGGGCAGAAAAATAACAGATGGAAGTTAGTGCAGACAACTGAGATGTTGCATCTTGGGAGGTTAAATACGAGAGGAATGTATGCAGTAAATAGATGGATGCTTTGGAACATTGATGTACAGAGACATCTTCGGGACCCAGCATCGGCCCCTGTCGCACTACACTGGTCACATTCAGAAAAATAACCCTCCACAATTATCATTTGACTACTTCCTCTAAGCTAATTTTGAAACCAATTGCTAACTCATCTTGTATTCTGTGCGGTCTGACTTCCAGACAAGACTACCTTCCGAAAGTTCTTGCTAAAGTCCATATTTTCATCCTCTGCCTTACCCTCATCGAACCTCTTGGTGACCTCTTCAAAAAGCTCTATCTGATTTGGAAAACGCAATCTCTCTCACACACAAAGTCATGCTGACTCTCAATAATCAGAAGGTGCCCATCCAAGTACTGGTAGATTCTGTCCCTAAGAATCCCCTTCAATAACTTACCTGCCACAGACATCATTGTCTCATCACTGGCTCATTGACCTGTAGTTCTCTGACTTATTCCTGCTGCCATTCTCATATAACAGTATAACATTATCCATCCTCCAGTATTCCAAAACTTTACATGTGGCAAAGGATGAGGCAAATATCTCTGCAAGGGCCACCGCTATCTCCCACAAGCTCCAAAGGTGTACTTGGTCAGGCCATGGGGATTTATTCATCTCAATGCACTTTAAAACAAGGAAATGTAGAACAGTTTCACATAGGAACAGGCCCATCGTAACAAAATGTCAAAACCGAACTCTTGCACTCAATGGCCTAACCAATTAAGGTAGGCATACCATATGCCTTCTTTAATAATAATAATAATGGATGGGATTTATATAGCGCCTTTCTAATACTCAAGGCGCTTTACATCGCATTCTTTACCACTCTTATCCACTTGTGTTGCCACTTTCAGAGAGTTTTGGACATGGATTTCAGGATCCCTCTGTACATCAATGCCATTAAGGGTCATGCCATCTATACTATTACTAAAACGCTCATCTTGACCACTTCCGGTCTGCGTTATAAATAAATTTCCGCAAAAACACTACCCTTTATCGCCAGGATATTTTCACCATCTTACTCACTGCTCCGAGCGCCCCAAGTTTTTTTCCGATCGTTGAAATATTACAAAAGTTAGTAAGGTTTAAAAAATCGTGAGATCATCAGATTGAACTTCTCGCCAGTCAGTCACCATGAAGGTAACGCCCCTTCGGGGGGCAAGGAGAATAAATCCCCGGAGGCCACTCGTGAGTCAGTCAGTCAGCCCAGAAGCTGTGAGTGCGAATTGAGTCCAGAACTGTGAGTGCTCCAGCCGTTAGTGAGTGAATGTGAATCTACAAGCTGTGGCTCACTCCGGAAGTCATGCTCAGTCCGGAAGTCGCGCTCGCTCTGGAAGTCTCGCTCACTCCAGAAGTCGCATTCCGGAAGTCGTGCTCACTATGGAAGTCGCGCTCAGTCCAGAAGTCGCACTCAGTCCAGAAGTAGGGCGTTAGTAGATTCAAGAGAGTTTTACTGTCATATGTCACAGGTGTGTGTGTGTGATGGAGCGTCTGTGTGTGAGAGAGATGGAGTGTGTGTGTGTGAGGTGGAGGGGGTGTGTGTGTGAGAGAGAGAGATGGAGGGTGTGTGTGAGGGAGGGCGGGCATGTGAGAGAGAGAGATGGAGGGTGTGTGCGTGATGGAGGGTGTGTGTGAGAAGGAGGGCGTGTGTGTGTGATGGAGGGGGTGAGTGTCAGATGGAGGGTGTGTGTGTGATGGAGGTTGTGTGTCTGTGTGATGGAGCATGTGTGTGTGTGATGGAGGGTGTGTGTGTGATGGAGTGTGTGTGTGTGAGCTCACCAGCTGTGAGTGAGTGAACTGCGAGCCCACCAGCCGTGAGTGAGTGAACTGCGAGCCCACCAGCCGTGAGTGAGTCAAAAGCGAGCCCACCAGCTGTGAGTGAGTGAACTGCGAGCCCACCAGCCGTGAGTGAGTGAACTGCCAGCCCACCAGCCGTGAGTGAGTGAACTGCCAGCCCATCAGCCGTGAGTGAGTAAACTGCCAGCCGTGAGTGAGTGAACAGCGAGCACATCAGCCGTGAGTGAACTGCGAGCCCACCAGCTGTGAGTGAGTGAACTGCGAGCCCACCAGTCGTGAGTGAGTCAACTGCGAGGCCACCAGCCATGAGTGAACTGCCAGCCCACCATCCATGAGTGAGTGAACTGCAAGACCACCAGCCGTGAGTGAGTAAACTGCCAGACCACCAACCGTGAGTGAGTGAGTGAACTGCGAGCCCACCAGCCGTGAGTGAGTGAACTGCGAGCTCACCAGCCATGAGTGAGTGAACAGCGACCCCATCAGCCGTGAGTGAGTAAACTGCGAGCCCACCAGCCGTGAGTGAGTGAGTGAACTGCAAGGCCACAGGCCGAGAGTGAGTCAACTGCCAGCCCACCAGCCGAGAGTGAGTCAACTGCTAGCTCACAAGCCGTGAGTGAGTCAACTGCGAGCTCACCAGCCGTGAGTGAGTGAACTGTGAGCCCACCAGCCGTGAGTGAGTGAAATGCGAGCCCACCGGCTGTGAATGATTAAAGTGCCAGCCCACCGGCCGTGAGTGAGTGAACTGTGAGCCCACCAGCCGTGTGTGAACAGCGAGCCCACCAGCCGTGAGTGAGTGAACTGCGAGCCCACCAGCGATGAGTGAGTGAACTGCGAGCCCACCAGATGTGAATGAGTGAACTGCGAGCCCACCAGCCGTGATTGAGTGAACTGCGAGCCCGCCTGCCGTGAGTGAGTGAACTGCCGGCCCGCCAGCCGTGAGTTAGTGAACTGCCGGCCCACCAGCCGTGAGTAAGTGAACTGCCAGCCCACCATCCCTGTGAGTGAACTGTCAGCCCACCAGCCGTGAGTCACCTGCCAGCCCACCAGCCGTGAGTGAGTGAACTGCCAGCCTACTAGTCGAGAGTGAGTGAACTGCCAGCCCAGCAGCCGTGAGTGAGTGAACTGCTAGCCCACCAGCCGTGAGTGATTGAACTGCCAGCCCACCAGCCGTGAGTGATTGAAGTGCCAGCCCACCATCCCTGAGTGAGTGAACTGTCAGCCCACCAGCCGTGAGTCAACTGCCAGCAGACCAGCCGTGAGTGAGACAACTGCGAACCCACCAGCCGTGAGTGAGTGAACTGCCAGCCCACCAGCCGTAAGTCAATTGCTAGCCCACCAGCCGTGAGTGAGTGAACGAAGAGCCCACCAGCCGTGAGGGGGGATCTTATAGAAACTTACAAAATTCTTAAGGGGTTGGACAGGCTAGATGCAGGAAGATTGTTCCCGATGTTGGGGAAGTCCAGGACAAGGGGTCACAGTTTAAGGATAAAGGACAAATCCTTTAGGACCGAGATGAGAAAAACATTTTTCACACAGAGAGCGGTGAGTCTCTGGAAATCTCTGCCACAGAAGGTAGTTGAGGCCAGTTCATTGGCTATATTTAAGAGGGAGTTAGATGTGGCCCTTGTGGCTAAAGGGATCAGGGTGTATGGAGAGAAGGCAGGTACAGGATACTGAGTTGGATGATCAGCCATGATCATATTGAATGGTGGTGCAGGCTCGAAGGGCTGAATGGCCTACTCCTGCACCTATTTTCCATGTTTCTATGTGAGTGAGTGAACAGCGAGCCCTCCAACCGTAAGTGAGTGAAATGCGAGCCCACCGGCTGTGAGTGATTAAAGTGGCAGCCCTCCGGCCGTGAGTGAGTGAACTGTGAGCCCACCAGTCGTGTGTGAACAGCGAGCCCACCAGCCGTGAGTGAACTGTAAGCCCATCAGCCGTGAGTGAGTAAACTGCCAGCCCGCCAGCCGCGAGTGAGTGAACTGTGAGCCTACCAGCTGTGAGTGAGTGAACTACCAGCCGTGAGTGAGTGAACTGCGAGCCCACCAGCCGTGAGTGAGTGAACAGCGAGCCCATCAGCCATGAGTGAACTGTGAGCCCATCAGCCGTCAGTGAGTGAACTGCGAGCCCACCAGTCGTGAGTGAGTGAAATGCGAGCCCACCGGCTGTGAATGATTAAAGTGCCAGCCCACCGGCCGTGAGTGAGTGAACTGTGAGCCCACCAGCCATGTGTGAACAGCGAGCCCACCAGCCGTGAGTGAGTGAACTGCGAGCCCACCAGCGGTGAGTGAGTGAACTGCGAGCCCACCAGCTGTGAATAAGTGAATTGCGAGCCCGCCAGCCGTGAGTGAGTGAACAGCGAGCCCATCAGCCATGAGTGAACTGTGAGCCCACCAGCCGTGAGTTAGTGAACTGCGAGCCCACCAGTCGTGAGTGAGTCAACTGCGAGGCCACCAGCCATGAGTGAACTGCCAGCCCACCAGCCATGAGTGAGTGAACTGCAAGACCACCAGCCGTGAGTGAGTAAACTGCCAGCCCACCAACCGTGAGTGAGTGAGTGAACTGCGAGCCCACCAGCCGTGAGTGAGTGAACTGCGAGCTCACCAGCCATGAGTGAGTGAACAGCGAGCCCATCAGCCGTGAGTGAGTAAACTGCGAGCCCACCAGCCGTGAGTGAGTGAACTGCAAGGCCACAGGCTGAGAGTGAGTCAACTGCCAGCCCACCAGCCGAGAGTGAGTCAACTGCTAGCTCTCAAGCCGTGAGTGAGTCAACTGCAAGCCCACCAGCCATGAGTGAGTGAACTGTGAGCCCACCAGCTGTGTGTGAACAGCGAGCCCACCATCCCTGAGTGAGTAAACTGTCAGCCCACCAGCCGTGAGTCAACTGCCAGCCCACCAGCCGTGAGTGAGTGAACTGCCCGCCCACCATCCCTGAGTGAGTAAACTGTCAGCCCACCAGCCGTGAGTCAACTGCCAGCCCACCAGCCGTGAATGAGTGAACTGCCAATCTACTAGCCGAGAGTGAGTAAACTGCCAGCAGACCAGCCGTGCGTGAGACAACTGCGAGCCCACCAGCCGTGAGTGAGTGAACTGCGAGCCCACCAGCAGTGAGTCAATTGCGAGCCCACCAGCCGTGAGTGAGTGAACTGTGAGCCCACCAGCGGTGAGTGAGTGAAATGCGAGCCCACCGGCTGTGAATGATTAAAGTGCCAGCCCACCGGCCGTGAGTGAGTGAACTGTGAGCCCACCAGCCATGTGTGAACAGCGAGCCCACCAGCCGTGAGTGAGTGAACTGCGAGCCCACCAGCGGTGAGTGAGTAAACTGCGAGCCCACCAGCTGTGAATAAGTGAACTGCGAGCCCGCCAGCCGTGATTGAGTGAACTGCGAGCCCGCCAGCCGTGAGTTAGTGAACTGCCGGCCCACCAGCCATGAGTAAGTGAACTGCCAGCCCACCATCCCTGAGTGAGTGAACTGTCACCCCACCAGCCGTGAGTCACCTGCCAGCCCACCAGCCGTGAGTGAGTCAACTGCCAGCCTACTAGCCGAGAGTGAGTGAACTGCCAGCCCAGCAGCCGTGATTGAGTGAACTTCCAGCCCACCAGCCGTGAGTGATTGAACTGCCAGCCCACCAGCCGTGAGTGATTGAACTGCCGGCCCACCATCCCTGAGTGAGTGAACTGTCAGCCCACCAGCCGTGAGTCAACTGCCAGCAGACCAGCCGTGAGTGAGACAACTGCGAGCCCACCAGCCGTGAGTGAGTGAACTGCGAGCCCACCAGCCGTGAGTGAGTGAACGAAGAGCCCACCAGCCGTGAGGGGGGATCTTATAGAAACTTACAAAATTCTTAAGGGGTTGGACAGGCTAGATGCAGGAAGATTGTTCCCGATGTTGGGGAAGTCCAGGACAAGGGGTCACAGTTTAAGGATAAAGGACAAATCCTTTAGGACCGAGATGAGAAAAACATTTTTCACACAGAGAGTGGTGAATCTCTGGAACTCTCTGCCACAGAAGGTAGTTGAGGCCAGTTCATTGGCTATATTTAAGAGGGAGTTAGATGTGGCCCTTGTGGCTAAAGGGATCAGGGTGTATGGAGAGAAGGCAGGTACAGGATACTGAGTTGGATGATCAGCCATGATCATATTGAATGGTGGTGCAGGCTCGAAGGGCCGAATGGCCTACTCCTGCACCTATTTTCCATGTTTCTATGTGAGTGAGTGAACAGCGAGCCCTCCAACCGTAAGTGAGTGAAATGCGAGCCCACCGGCTGTGAGTGATTAAAGTGGCAGCCCTCCGGCCGTGAGTGAGTGAACTGTGAGCCCACCAGTCGTGTGTGAACAGCGAGCCCACCAGCCGTGAGTGAACTGTAAGCCCAACAGCCGTGAGTGAGTAAACTGCCAGCCCGCCAGCCGCGAGTGAGTGAACTGTGAGCCTACCAGCTGTGAGTGAGTGAACTACCAGCCGTGAGTGAGTGAACTGCGAGCCCACCAGCCGTGAGTGAGTAAACTGTCAGCCCACCAGACGTGAGTCAACTGCCAGCCCCCCAGCCGTGAGTGAGTCAACTGCCAATCTACTAGCCGAGAGTGAGTAAACTGCCAGCAGACCAGCTGTGAATAAGTGAACTGCGAGCCCGCCAGCCGTGATTGAGTGAACTGCGAGCCCGCCAGCCGTGAGTTAGTGAACTGCCGGCCCACCAGCCATGAGTAAGTGAACTGCAAGACCACCAGCCGTGAGTGAGTAAACTGCCAGACCACCAACCGTGAGTGAGTGAGTGAACTGCGAGCCCACCAGCCGTGAGTGAGTGAACTGCGAGCTCACCAGCCATGAGTGAGTGAACAGCGAGCCCATCAGCCGTGAGTGAGTAAACTGCGAGCCCACCAGCCGTGAGTGAGTGAGTGAACTGCAAGGCCACAGGCCGAGAGTGAGTCAACTGCCAGCCCACCAGCCGAGAGTGAGTCAACTGCTAGCTCACAAGCCGTGAGTGAGTCAACTGCGAGCTCACCAGCCGTGAGTGAGTGAACTGTGAGCCCACCAGCCGTGAGTGAGTGAAATGCGAGCCCACCGGCTGTGAATGATTAAAGTGCCAGCCCACCGGCCGTGAGTGAGTGAACTGTGAGCCCACCAGCCGTGTGTGAACAGCGAGCCCACCAGCCGTGAGTGAGTGAACTGCGAGCCCACCAGCGATGAGTGAGTGAACTGCGAGCCCACCAGATGTGAATGAGTGAACTGCGAGCCCACCAGCCGTGATTGAGTGAACTGCGAGCCCGCCTGCCGTGAGTGAGTGAACTGCCGGCCCGCCAGCCGTGAGTTAGTGAACTGCCGGCCCACCAGCCGTGAGTAAGTGAACTGCCAGCCCACCATCCCTGTGAGTGAACTGTCAGCCCACCAGCCGTGAGTCACCTGCCAGCCCACCAGCCGTGAGTGAGTGAACTGCCAGCCTACTAGTCGAGAGTGAGTGAACTGCCAGCCCAGCAGCCGTGAGTGAGTGAACTGCTAGCCCACCAGCCGTGAGTGATTGAACTGCCAGCCCACCAGCCGTGAGTGATTGAAGTGCCAGCCCACCATCCCTGAGTGAGTGAACTGTCAGCCCACCAGCCGTGAGTCAACTGCCAGCAGACCAGCCGTGAGTGAGACAACTGCGAACCCACCAGCCGTGAGTGAGTGAACTGCCAGCCCACCAGCCGTAAGTCAATTGCTAGCCCACCAGCCGTGAGTGAGTGAACGAAGAGCCCACCAGCCGTGAGGGGGGATCTTATAGAAACTTACAAAATTCTTAAGGGGTTGGACAGGCTAGATGCAGGAAGATTGTTCCCGATGTTGGGGAAGTCCAGGACAAGGGGTCACAGTTTAAGGATAAAGGACAAATCCTTTAGGACCGAGATGAGAAAAACATTTTTCACACAGAGAGCGGTGAGTCTCTGGAAATCTCTGCCACAGAAGGTAGTTGAGGCCAGTTCATTGGCTATATTTAAGAGGGAGTTAGATGTGGCCCTTGTGGCTAAAGGGATCAGGGTGTATGGAGAGAAGGCAGGTACAGGATACTGAGTTGGATGATCAGCCATGATCATATTGAATGGTGGTGCAGGCTCGAAGGGCTGAATGGCCTACTCCTGCACCTATTTTCCATGTTTCTATGTGAGTGAGTGAACAGCGAGCCCTCCAACCGTAAGTGAGTGAAATGCGAGCCCACCGGCTGTGAGTGATTAAAGTGGCAGCCCTCCGGCCGTGAGTGAGTGAACTGTGAGCCCACCAGTCGTGTGTGAACAGCGAGCCCACCAGCCGTGAGTGAACTGTAAGCCCATCAGCCGTGAGTGAGTAAACTGCCAGCCCGCCAGCCGCGAGTGAGTGAACTGTGAGCCTACCAGCTGTGAGTGAGTGAACTACCAGCCGTGAGTGAGTGAACTGCGAGCCCACCAGCCGTGAGTGAGTGAACAGCGAGCCCATCAGCCATGAGTGAACTGTGAGCCCATCAGCCGTCAGTGAGTGAACTGCGAGCCCACCAGTCGTGAGTGAGTGAAATGCGAGCCCACCGGCTGTGAATGATTAAAGTGCCAGCCCACCGGCCGTGAGTGAGTGAACTGTGAGCCCACCAGCCATGTGTGAACAGCGAGCCCACCAGCCGTGAGTGAGTGAACTGCGAGCCCACCAGCGGTGAGTGAGTGAACTGCGAGCCCACCAGCTGTGAATAAGTGAATTGCGAGCCCGCCAGCCGTGAGTGAGTGAACAGCGAGCCCATCAGCCATGAGTGAACTGTGAGCCCACCAGCCGTGAGTTAGTGAACTGCGAGCCCACCAGTCGTGAGTGAGTCAACTGCGAGGCCACCAGCCATGAGTGAACTGCCAGCCCACCAGCCATGAGTGAGTGAACTGCAAGACCACCAGCCGTGAGTGAGTAAACTGCCAGCCCACCAACCGTGAGTGAGTGAGTGAACTGCGAGCCCACCAGCCGTGAGTGAGTGAACTGCGAGCTCACCAGCCATGAGTGAGTGAACAGCGAGCCCATCAGCCGTGAGTGAGTAAACTGCGAGCCCACCAGCCGTGAGTGAGTGAACTGCAAGGCCACAGGCTGAGAGTGAGTCAACTGCCAGCCCACCAGCCGAGAGTGAGTCAACTGCTAGCTCTCAAGCCGTGAGTGAGTCAACTGCAAGCCCACCAGCCATGAGTGAGTGAACTGTGAGCCCACCAGCTGTGTGTGAACAGCGAGCCCACCATCCCTGAGTGAGTAAACTGTCAGCCCACCAGCCGTGAGTCAACTGCCAGCCCACCAGCCGTGAGTGAGTGAACTGCCCGCCCACCATCCCTGAGTGAGTAAACTGTCAGCCCACCAGCCGTGAGTCAACTGCCAGCCCACCAGCCGTGAATGAGTGAACTGCCAATCTACTAGCCGAGAGTGAGTAAACTGCCAGCAGACCAGCCGTGCGTGAGACAACTGCGAGCCCACCAGCCGTGAGTGAGTGAACTGCGAGCCCACCAGCAGTGAGTCAATTGCGAGCCCACCAGCCGTGAGTGAGTGAACTGTGAGCCCACCAGCGGTGAGTGAGTGAAATGCGAGCCCACCGGCTGTGAATGATTAAAGTGCCAGCCCACCGGCCGTGAGTGAGTGAACTGTGAGCCCACCAGCCATGTGTGAACAGCGAGCCCACCAGCCGTGAGTGAGTGAACTGCGAGCCCACCAGCGGTGAGTGAGTAAACTGCGAGCCCACCAGCTGTGAATAAGTGAACTGCGAGCCCGCCAGCCGTGATTGAGTGAACTGCGAGCCCGCCAGCCGTGAGTTAGTGAACTGCCGGCCCACCAGCCATGAGTAAGTGAACTGCCAGCCCACCATCCCTGAGTGAGTGAACTGTCAGCCCACCAGCCGTGAGTCACCTGCCAGCCCACCAGCCGTGAGTGAGTCAACTGCCAGCCTACTAGCCGAGAGTGAGTGAACTGCCAGCCCAGCAGCCGTGATTGAGTGAACTTCCAGCCCACCAGCCGTGAGTGATTGAACTGCCAGCCCACCAGCCGTGAGTGATTGAACTGCCGGCCCACCATCCCTGAGTGAGTGAACTGTCAGCCCACCAGCCGTGAGTCAACTGCCAGCAGACCAGCCGTGAGTGAGACAACTGCGAGCCCACCAGCCGTGAGTGAGTGAACTGCGAGCCCACCAGCCGTGAGTGAGTGAACGAAGAGCCCACCAGCCGTGAGGGGGGATCTTATAGAAACTTACAAAATTCTTAAGGGGTTGGACAGGCTAGATGCAGGAAGATTGTTCCCGATGTTGGGGAAGTCCAGGACAAGGGGTCACAGTTTAAGGATAAAGGACAAATCCTTTAGGACCGAGATGAGAAAAACATTTTTCACACAGAGAGTGGTGAATCTCTGGAACTCTCTGCCACAGAAGGTAGTTGAGGCCAGTTCATTGGCTATATTTAAGAGGGAGTTAGATGTGGCCCTTGTGGCTAAAGGGATCAGGGTGTATGGAGAGAAGGCAGGTACAGGATACTGAGTTGGATGATCAGCCATGATCATATTGAATGGTGGTGCAGGCTCGAAGGGCCGAATGGCCTACTCCTGCACCTATTTTCCATGTTTCTATGTGAGTGAGTGAACAGCGAGCCCTCCAACCGTAAGTGAGTGAAATGCGAGCCCACCGGCTGTGAGTGATTAAAGTGGCAGCCCTCCGGCCGTGAGTGAGTGAACTGTGAGCCCACCAGTCGTGTGTGAACAGCGAGCCCACCAGCCGTGAGTGAACTGTAAGCCCATCAGCCGTGAGTGAGTAAACTGCCAGCCCGCCAGCCGCGAGTGAGTGAACTGTGAGCCTACCAGCTGTGAGTGAGTGAACTACCAGCCGTGAGTGAGTGAACTGCGAGCCCACCAGCCGTGAGTGAGTAAACTGTCAGCCCACCAGACGTGAGTCAACTGCCAGCCCCCCAGCCGTGAGTGAGTCAACTGCCAATCTACTAGCCGAGAGTGAGTAAACTGCCAGCAGACCAGCTGTGAATAAGTGAACTGCGAGCCCGCCAGCCGTGATTGAGTGAACTGCGAGCCCGCCAGCCGTGAGTTAGTGAACTGCCGGCCCACCAGCCATGAGTAAGTGAACTGCCAGCCCACCATCCCTGAGTGAGTGAACTGTCAGCCCACCAGCCGTGAGTCACCTGCCAGCCCACCAGCCGTGAGTGAGTCAACTGCCAGCCTACTAGCCGAGAGTGAGTGAACTGCCAGCCCAGCAGCCGTGAGTGAGTGAACTTCCAGCCCACCAGCCGTGAGTGATTGAACTGCCAGCCCACGAGCCGTGAGTGATTGAACTGCCGGCCCACCATCCCTGAGTGAGTGAACTGTCAGCCCACCAGCCGTGTGTGAACAGCGAGCCCACCAGCCATGAGTGAGTGAACTGCGAGCCCACCAGCGGTGAGTGAGTGAACTGCGAGCCCACCAGCTGTGAGTGAGTGAACTGCGAGCCCACCAACCGTAAGTGAGTGAAATGCGAGCCCACCGGTTGTGAGTGATTAAAGTGCCAGCCCTCCGGCCGTGAGTGAGTGAACTGTGAGCCCACCAGTCGTGTGTGAACAGTGAGCCCACCAGCCGTGAGTGAACTGCAAGCCCATCAACGGTGAGTGAGTGAACTGCGAGCTCACCTGCCGTGAGTGAGTGAACTGCCGGCCCACCAGCCGTGAGTTAGTGAACTGCCAGTCCACCAGACGTGAGTGAGTGAACTGCCAGCCCATCATCCCTGAGTGAGTAAACTGTCAGCCCACCAGCCGTGAGTCAACTGCCAGCCCACCAGCCGTGAGTAAGTCAACTGCCAACCTACTATCCGAGAGTGAGTAAACTGCCAGCAGACCAGCCGTGCGTGAGACAACTGCGAGCCCACCAGCCGTGAGTGAGTGAACTGCGAGCCCACCAGCAGTGAGTCAATTGCGAGCCCATCAGCCGTGAGTGAGTGAACTGTGAGCCCACCGGCCATGAGTGAGTGAACTGCGAACCCTCCAGCCGTGAGTGAGTGAACTGAGAACCCACCAACCGTGAGTGATTGAAATGCGAGCCCACCAGCCGTGAGTGAGTGAACTGCGAGCCCACCAGTCGTGAGTGAGTGAACTGCGAGCCCACCATCCCTGAGTGAGTGAACTGTCAGCCCACCAGCCGTGTGTGAACAGCGAGCCCACCAGCCATGAGTGAGTGAACTGCGAGCCCACCAGCGGTGAGTGAGTGAACTGCGAGCCCACCAGCTGTGAGTGAGTGAACTGCGAGCCCACCAACCGTAAGTGAGTGAAATGCGAGCCCACCGGTTGTGAGTGATTAAATTGCCAGCCCTCCGGCCGTGAGTGAGTGAACTGTGAGCCCACCAGTCGTGTGTGAACAGTGAGCCCACCAGCCGTGAGTGAACTGCAAGCCCATCAACGGTGAGTGAGTGAACTGCGAGCTCACCTGCCGTGAGTGAGTGAATTGCCGGCCCACCAGCCGTGAGTTAGTGAACTGCCGGTCCACCAGCCGTGAGTGAGTGAACTGCCAGCCCATCATCCCTGAGTGAGTAAACTGTCAGCCCACCAGCCGTGAGTCAACTGCCAGCCCACCAGCCGTGAGTGAGTCAACTGCCAACCTACTATCCGAGAGTGAGTAAACTGCCAGCAGACCAGCCGTGCGTGAGACAACTGCGAGCCCACCAGCCGTGAGTGAGTGAACTGCGAGCCCACCAGCAGTGAGTCAATTGCGAGCCCACCAGCCGTGAGTGAGTGAACTGTGAGCCCACCAGCCGTGAGTGAGTGAACTGCGAACCCACCAGCCTTGAGTGAGTGAACTGAGAACCCACCAACCGTGAGTGATTGAAATGCGAGCCCACCAGCCGTGAGTGAGTGAACTGCGACCCCACCAGCCGTGAGTGAGTGAACTGCGAGCCCACCAGCCGTGAGTGATTGAACTGCGAGCCCACCATCCCTGAGTGAGTGAAATGTCAGCCCACCAGCCATGTGTGAACAGCGAGCCCACCAGCCATGAGTGAGTGAACTGCGAGCCCACCAGCGGTGAGTGAGTGAACTGCAAGCCCACCAGCCGTGAGTGAGTGAACTGCCAGCCCAGCAGCCGTGAGTGAGTGAACTGCCAGCCCACCAGCCGTGAGTGAGTGAACTGCCAGCCCACCATCCCTGAGGGAGTGAACTGTCAGCCCACCAGCCGTGAGTCAACTGCCAGCCCACCAGCCGTGAGTGAGTCAACTGCCAGCCCACCAGCCGTGAGTGAGTCAACTGTGAGCCACCAGCTGTGAGTAAGTCAACTGCCAGCCCACCAGAATTGAGTGAGTGAACTGCCAACCCACCAGAAGTGGGTGAGTCAACTGTGAGCCCACCAGTCGTGAGTGAGTCAACTGCCAGCCGACCAGCCGTGAGTGAGACAACTGCAAGCCCACCAGCCGTGAGTGAGTGAACTGTCTGGTAAATAAGATGGATGAGCTCCATGCTCGGATCTCCACGCAGAGGGACTTACAGGACTGCTCCATGCTGTGCTTCTGTGAAACATGGCTGGGGGAAAGGACACCCGACGAGGCGATAACACCAGACGGCTACACGGCCTTCAGGGAGGACCGGAGTGCAGCGGACAGCGGCAAGACCCGCGGCGGAGGAACGGCCGTCCTCGTCAAACAAACCTGGTGTACCGACTGTAAGCTTATTTCTAAATCTTGCTCTTAGAATGTAGAGTATCTAACTGTGAAGCTACGGCCGTTTTATCTACCCAGAGAACTGCAATGTATTATTGTGAGTGTCGTGTATATTCCCCCTTCCGCCAAAGAAGAGGCTGCACTCAGGGAGCTACACGACATGATTAATGAGCATGAAAACAAATATCCTGATGCTGCTTTTATTATTCTGGGAGACTTTAATCATTGCAACCTCAAGAAAAATATACCAAAACTGTATCAGTTTGTGACTTTCCCAACTAGAGGAAATAAGATACTGGACCACTGCTACAGTAATATCAGAAATGCTTTTATAGCTGAACCAATACCCCACTTCGGCAAGTCTGACCACCTGGCAATTCGGCTCAAGCCCACCTACACCAAGAGGCTTAAGGCACAGCCAGTCACAGTCAGAACTGTTAACACCTGGACGGACAGTGCACAGGCTAGCCTGCAGGGATGTTTAGAGGCTACAGACTGGAACATCTTTAAGGTGGCCACAGATGACATTCATGAATACAGAGGCTGTGAGTGGCTACATCAGCTGGTGCACATCTATATGTGCCCCTCCCAGAACTGTGCGTGTGTTTCCAAACCAGAAACCTTGGTTCAATGGAAACATAAAACAGAAGATCAGGAAAAGGCAGGAAGCTTTTAAGTCAGGAGATCAAAGGGAGTACAAGAAAGCCCGGTACGAGCTACAGAAGTCCATCAGAGCTGCAAAGAGGGCTTATTCCCCAAAACTTGAAAGTTTTTACCTAAGTAACAACACACGCAGTATGTGGCAGGGAATCCAAGCAGTCACAAACTACAAGAAAACAGTACCAACCACAGACCCCCAGGATGTCACCCTCCCAGACAGCCTTAATACCTTCTACACCAGGTTTGACAGACTGAACACAGACACCCCCTCAAAAGCCCCCTGCAACCCCACGGACACTGTCTTTCAGGTGACACCCACACAGGTCCTGAAAGCTCTGAGGCAGGTGAACCCCCACAAGGCTGTGGGACCAGATGGCGTCCCTCCTAAAGTTCTGAAGGCCTGTGCAGAACAACTCACTGGAGTGTATGTAGACATCTTCAATCTGTCTTTAAACCAAGCAGTGGTCCCCCGTATTTTTAAATTTTCCACCATTGTACCAGTTCCAAAAAAACCTAACCCATCCACCCTGAATGACTTCAGGCCAGTGGCACTCACGCCAGTTGCCATGAAGTGTCTAGAAAAACTGGTTCTCACACACATCAATCACATGGTCCCGGGCACGATCGACCCCCTCCAGTTCGTCTACCGCCCCAACCGCTCAGTGGACGACGCAGTGGCCATTGCTCTACACCACATCCTGCAACACCTGGACAGCAGAGGAACATACATCAGAACGCTGTTCCTGGATTACAGCTCGGCTTTTAACACCATTCGCCCGGGCAGGCTGACTGAGAAGCTGACAGACCTCGGCGTCCCGACTCCCACCTGCAACTGGATCTTGGATTTCCTGACTGAAAGACCACAGGTGGTGAGGATGGGAAGGAGGGTGTCTGCAGAGCTCACCGTCAGCACAGGATCACCACAAGGCTGCTGTCTCAGTCCCAAACTTTTCACCCTGTACACACACGACTGTGTCTCCACCCAGGAAAATACCATCATTATTAAGTATGCGGATGATACCACCATCCTGGGCCTCATCAAGGGGGGGGACGAGTCGGGCTACAGGAGTCTGGTGAACGACATTCTTGCCTATGGTGAGGTGAACGACCTAAGCCTCAACACAGACAAGACAAGAGAAATAATAATGGACTTCAGAAAAAATCCACCCCCCCCCTGCAGCCCCTCATCATCAAGGGGACTGTGGTGGAGAGGGCTGACAGTTACAGATACCTGGGATTACAAGTAACATCAGATCTGAACTGGACTTTGAACACTGCTGCCACAGTGAAAAAAGCCCAGCAGAGACTGTACTTCATCAGGCTGCTCAGAAAAGCTGGTCTGCACTGTCGCCCTCTCACCCAGGTCTACAAAGGACTGATAGAGAGCATCCTCACCACAGGCAACACGGTGTGATATGGAAACACCACACAGACAGAGAGGAAGGCTCTGCAAGGAGTCATAAAGACTGCAGAGAGGATTATCAGAACGGAACTCCCCTCCATGGACACAACCTACACACAGCGCTGTCAAAAAAGAGCAGAGAGAATCATCAGAGACACACTACATCCAGCTCACTCCCTGCTCAAACACAAAAACTGCACATACAACCTCAGGCACAGACGAGCGGACAGCATCGCCACAAACAGAACACGCTTTTTTAAGAGCTTCTTCCCTGCCACAGTGAGACTCTTGGCCAAAACAAAATGAACTGATGTCCTGACCTACCTCATAGCATATCATATTATATCATATTATATTGTCTCATATGTTTTTATAGATTATGTGTCTTTCTGTGTGTCTTTTTAATTTGACTTGATTTGACTCTCTGAACAACCGCACAAGAGTTCCTATGTGTGTAAGCACAAATGGCAAATAAAGTTTTTGACCTTTGACCTTGTCAGCCCACCAGCCATGAGTGAGTCAACTGCTAGCTCACCAACCGTGAGTGAGTCAACTGCCAACCCACCAGAAGTGAGTGAGTCAACTGTGAGCCCACCAGCCGTGAGTGAGTGAACTGCGAGCCCACCAGCAGTGAGTCAATTGCGAGCCCACCAGCCGTGAGTGAGTGAACTGTGAGCCCATCAGCCGTGAGTGAGTGAACTGCGAACCCACCAGCCATGAGTGAGTGAACTGAGAACCCACCAACCATGAGTGATTGAAATGCGAGCCCACCAGCTGTGAGTGAGTGAACTGCGAGCCCACCAGCCGTGAGTGAGTGAACTGCGAGCCCACCAGCCGTGAGTTAGTGAACTGCGAGCCCACCAGCCGTGTGTGAACAGCGAGCCCACCAGCCATGAGTGAGTGAACTGCGAGCCCACCAGCGGTGAGTGAGTGAACTGCGAGCCCACCAGCTGTGAGTGAGTGAACTGCGAGCCCACCAGCCGTGAGTGAGTGAACTGCGAGCCCACCTGCCGTGAGTAAGTGAACTGCCGGCCCACCGGCTGTGAGTGATTTAAATGCAAGCCCACCAGCCGTGAGTAAGTGAACTGCCAGCCCACCAGCCATGAGTGAGTGAACTGCCAGCCCATCAGCTGTGAATGAGTGAACTGCCAGCCCACCAGCCGTGAGTGAGTGAACTGCCAGCCCACCATCCCTGAGGGAGTGAACTGTCAGCCCACCAGCCGTGAGTCAACTGCCAGCCCACCAGCCGTGAGTGAGTCAACTGCAAACCCACCAGCCGTGAGTGAGTCAACTGTGAGCCACCAGCTGTGAGTCAGTCAACCGCCAGCCCACCAGAATTGAGTGAGTGAACTGCGAGCCCACCAGCTGTGAGTGAGTGAACTGTCAGCCCACCAGCCGTGAGTGAGTGAACAGAGAGCCCACCAGCCGTGAGTGAGTGAAATGCAAGCCCACCAGCCGTGAGTGAATGAAGTGCGAGCGCACCGGCCGTGAATGATTGAAGTGCCAGCCCACTGGCCGTGAGTGAGTGAACTGCGAGCCCACCAGCCATGAGTGAGTGAACTTCGAGCCGACCAGCTGTGAGTGAGTGAATTGCCGCCCCACCAAGCTTGTATTCACTGGAGTTTAGAAGAATGAGGGGGATCTTATAGAAACATATAAAATTATAAAAGGACTGGACAAGCTAGATGCAGGAAAAATCTTCCCAATGTTGGGTGAGTCCAGAACCTGGGGCCACATTCTTAGAATAAAGGGGAAGCCATTTAAGACTGAGATGAGAAAAACGTTTTCACCCAGAGTTGTGAATTTGTCGAATTCCCTGCCGCCGAGGGCAGTGGAGGCCAAGTCACTGGATTGATTTAAGAGAGAGTTAGATAGAGCTCTAGGATATGGGGAGAAGGCAAGCATGGGTTATTGATTGGGGATGATCAGCCATCATCGCAATGAATGGTGGTGCTGGCTCGAAGGGCCGAATGGCCTCCTCCTGCACCTATTTTCTATGTTTCTATGTTACGAGCCGTGAGTGAGTGAACTGCCGGCCCACCAGTCGTGAGTGAGTGAACTGCCACCCCACCAGCCGTGAGTGAGTGAAATGCCAGCCCACCAGATGAGTGAGTGAACTGCCAGCCCACCAGCCATGAGTGAGTCAACTGCCAGCCCACCAGCTGTGAGTGAGTCAACTGCGAGCCCACCAGTCGTGAGTGAGTCAACTGTCAGCCCACCAGCCGTGAATGAGTGAACTGCCAGCCCACCAGCCATGAGTGAGTGAACTGCCAGCCCACCACCCGTGAGTGAGTCAACTGCTAGCCCACCAGCCATGAGTGAGTCAACTGCGAGCCGACCAGGCGTGGGTGAGTCAACTGCCAGCCCACCAGCCGTGGGTGACTGAATTGCGAGTCCACCAACCGTGCGTGACTGAACTATGAGTCCACCAGCTGTGAGTGACTGAACTACGAGTCCACCAGCTGTGAGTGACTGAACTGCGAGTCCACCAGCCGTGAGTGACTGAACTGCGAGTCCACCAGCCGTGCGTGACTGAACTGCGAGTCCACCAGCCGTGAGTGAGTGAACCGCGAGTCCAAGAATCCATTTGGCCCACAATGTCCATACTAGCCCTCTGGAAACCAGTCCCTTTAGCCCACAACACCCATACTAGCGCTCCAGAAAGCCCCCCGCCCCCCCCCCCCCCCCCCCCCCCCCCCCCCCCCCCACTGGCCACCAATATTGGAATTGCTGGAGAGGTGGAAAATTGCGTTGGGGGACCAGCCCTCCCGTGTGAGAATGGGACAATAGACAATAGACAATAGATGCAGGAGTAGGCCATTCGGCCTTTCAAGCCAGCACCTCCATTCAATGCGATAATGGCTGATCATCCCCAATCAGTACCCCGTTCCTGCCTTTTCCCCATATCCCCTGACTCCGCTATTTTTAAGCCCTATCTAGCTCTCTCTTGAAAGCAACCAGAGAACCTGCCTCCACGCCCCTCTGAGGCAGAGAATTCCACAGACTCACCACTCTCTGAGAGAAAAAGTGTTTCCTCGTCTCCGTTCAAATGGCTTACTCCTTATTCTTAAACTGTGGCCCCAGGTTCTGGACTCACCCTACATCAGGAACATGTTTCCTGCCTCTATCGTGTCTAAACCCTTAATGGCCAGTTCTCACGGTGAGACCTGAAGCAAGATGTCACCCGAGTGAAGTGGTCGTGGTCCAGCACGAGTTCCGCACGATAAAGTGTTCCCACGATAAAGAGTTCCCACGGTACTCGGCAATTCTGTCATTTGTGCGACTGACTTGTCCGTCTCCCGATCTTTCCCGAATCGTGAATGAACATCGTGGACTGTAGTGTAGTTGATCACGTGGCACAAATGATGTCACTTTTTTTCACACACTATATAAATATCCTCCGTTCGTAGAATTGGCTAATTTGCAGACATGCCTATACAAAGTTGGTTCGAGTACAGGCTGGTTGTTATTTTCATTGACGTGCTGTATGCATTAGCGCAACATGTGCATCGAAAACGCTTGCGTGAAGGCAGAAGGCTGAGATTAATTAAAAAGATAATTAAGAGGAAGTCTCACTTTCGAGACTTCCGGTGGCGCTATGGAGTAGGAGAGACTCGCGCCAACTAGCTCCGTGAAAAAAACGAAAAAACGGGAGGAAAAGACAGATCCTACCTGCAGAAAACGGGACCGATTGTTTTGTACTAAGCCCGTGACGTCATCAGGCGCGCGACACCGGCAGTATGTCGACTCAACATACTCCCCCCCACAAGGCAAAAAACGGCAAGACTAAAGAGGTAGGCCCAACTGAAGCCTCGGCCTCAGGTTTAACAGCATCCCGAGAAGACATCTCAAAGAAGAAGAAAAAGACTGAGATGGAAGAATTAAAAACGTTCCTTAAGGAGGAACTTAAAAATCTTAGACAGAACTTTCAAGAGGTTAAAGAGGAGCTAGCATCTTTAAAAAAAGAAATGCAAGAACAAATTAAAGAAGAGGTCACAGAGATTGTACACAAAGTCCTTGAAGACTGGAAATTAGAAATGGAAAGAAATATGACTCAAAATGTTGAAGAAGTAAATGGAAAACTGAATAAGATGGAATCCAGATTTGATTCTAAACTTGAACCTATTCTCCTGACATTAGACCAACACTACAAGATTGTAAAAGAACTTGAGGAACTTGCTGAGACAAGCACCGCAACTACAAAACAACTCATCACTGAGAACCAACGCCTATCAAAGTTATTGTATCAAATAACTGAAAAATGTACAGACTTGGAGGGACGACAGAGGCGTCAGAACTTAAAAATCGTGGGCATCCAGGAAGGCAGAGAGGGGACTCGTGACCCCCGTGAATTTGCTGCAGAAATACTGAAAACAATTTTGAACCTGGATCAGGCGCCATTACTTGCCCGAGCGCACAGAGTGGGTCGACCAAAGGTGGGCGACCGACCAAGAATAATGATAGTAAAGGTCCAATATGACCATGTATTGGATGACATGATGAGGAAAATTGGCAAAAGCAGAAATCTTGTATATGAAGGAGACAAGATTAGCGTATTCAGAGATTACCCCGTGGAAGTTGCTAAGAAAAGAGCGTTGTTCACAGAAACAAGAAGAATACTGAAGAACAAAGAATCTGAGATATGGACTGTTATACCCCGCAACACTGAGAGTCAGTTACGAGAAGAAGGAATACTTCTTCATCAAGCACACGGAAGCATTTGAATTTGCCAAGAAAGTCGAGGACAAGATCAAAGATTGAAAAATATTCAACTCTTAACACCTACTCGGACACTGCTATCTCGCAGAGAAGATATGGAACTCTAAACTTTGAACTATTATATTTAAGAGTTGCCTAAAATTCGCAATAAGAATTGGGTATATTTCCTGCAACGGATATATAATACTAATATTCTAGTACTAACCTCTAACAACTATTAATAATCAAGAATATTAACTAACACTAACTAATGATAATAAGATTATTTAGATTATTTAAGAATTAATTAAAAGTATGAAATATAAGTAAAGTATGATTCAGGTATTTTATAATGAGAAATGTTTGATGGCCCTCTCTCTGATGTTTTCGTTTTTGATTATTCTTTGATAAATGTTTATATTATACAAAACTAATATTTCAATTTGAGACTACTAATTATACCATTAATGGAATATAATCAATATTTCTTTCCCCCCCACAAATTGTATGCATCGAATTGGAAACTTTCCTTTCAAGGAAAGCACGGAGCTAGTATTTTTATAAACCAAAAGCTACGGAAGTCCATAGATGCTTAGCCACATTAGGGTGGCTATCACTAACTGCACTAATTGTAGTTGTAGTTGCTTTTCTTTTTTACTTTCCACACTTTACTAACCCTATTAGCTATCACCTTTTTTATCTTATATCACATTATATTTTGTATTTGGAATGGAATTGCATATTTTATTTAAGGAGATACGTTCGGATGGAAAACAGACGTGACCTAAAATTCATCTACCTGAAGTTCAAGTATAAGGTAGGGTTGAGTGTGCTGAATCATCTGCTCTACCACTTAATCACAAGATGCAAGACATGAATATAAAAATTGGGGGTGAGGGAATTAAATTCTGTAGTTGGAATGTTAAGGGAATTAATGAACCTATCAAGAGAGGCAAAGTGTTAGCTCATTTAAAATCATTGAAAACAGATATAATATTTCTCCAGGAGACACATCTTAAAAAGGAAGCACAACACAGACTGAAAGCAAAATGGATTGCTAAAGCGTACCATTCTTCATTCTCACATAAATCAAGAGGTGTTGCAATATTAATTCGTAAAGGTATACCCTTTAAACATATATCAACGATAGAAGACACAGATATATTATAATAATAGGGGAGTTATACTTAAAAAAGGTGACTCTCCTCAATGTGTATGGACCAAATTTTGATAGCCCTCTGTTTTTTAAGAGAATTCTTAACAATATCCCGGAAGGTACACAACAAAACTTAATAATCGGTGGAGATTTAAATTGTACATTGGATGCTTGTTTGGATAGATCATCAACTCAAAGAAAACTAAAATCTCGATCAAGTGAATTTTTAAATTCATACATTAATACTACTAATATTAAGGACGTTTGGAGAATTGAAAATCCATCGGGCCGAGAATATTCATTTTACTCACCAGTACATAAAACTTACTCAAGGATAGACTATTTTTTAGTAGATTCAAAACTTATCCCATTCACCTATAACTCACAATATCATAACATCATAATCTCAGACCACGCCCCATTAACATTTATGATCAAAGTAAACGGAATGGCAGAGACACAGTCACAATGGAGATTTAATCCCCAAATCTTAAAAGATAAGTCATGTAATGAATATCTAGTAAAACAGATTAAAATGTTTTTTGAGGCTAACGATAGCCCTGAAATCTCTGCCTCCCTTCTTTGGGAAACATTTAAAGCATTTGTACGAGGAGCATTAATTTCTTCCCAATCATTTTTTAATAAAGAGAATAGGGCCAAACAACAGAAACTGGAAATGGAAATAAAGCAATTAGACACAGAAAATGCAGCAGCACCATCCACGATAAAACACAATAAAATTGCAGTATTGAAATATTAATTAAACAAGATTTATTCAGACCAAGTTATAAAACTTTATCAACATACAAAACAATTAAATTTTGAATTTGGTGACAAACCACAAAAACTATTAGCGCGTCAACTTCGCAAATTGGACGGGGAAAAAACAATATACAAAATTAGAACAGATAAGGGAGAAACATTAACACTGCCTAAAGATATTAATGATAGATTTCTACAATACTACCAAAAATTGTATTCATCTAAAATAACAGAACAATCAACGGGAATGGAAACATTTTTACAGAATTGTAAGTTTGCGGGTCTAGATCAGAAAGAGAGAGAATTGCTAGGGGCTGAAATTACGATAAAAGACATTGAAGAATCAATAAAGTCCTTAAAAAACGGAAAGTCGGCAGGACCCGATGGTCTAAATTCGGAATTTTATAAAAAAAATTATGATTTGCTTTCCCCACGCCTACAGACAATGTACAAATACGCTTATACTCAACAGAAACTCCCAGAAACTCTAAATGAATCTACAATCATACTTATACCAAAAACGGACAAGGATCTTGAAGACCCAGGTTCATACAGAGCTATAGCCCTCTTAAATACTGATCAGAAAATATTAACTAAGATTCTATCTAATAGATTGAGTTTAGTGATCAGTAAATTAATACATCCCGACCAAACAGGGTTTATCCCCAAACGGTATTCATTTTTTAATCTGAGAAGATTATTTAATATTATATACTCCAATAGAATCCCTAACGCAGAGCTAGCAATTATCTCGTTAGATGCTGAAAAAGCATTTGACCAGGTAGAATGGCCATATTTATTTTCGGTGATGGAAAAATTTCAACTAGGAGAGAAGTACTGTACATGGGTTAAATTGTTATATTCTAACCCAACAGCTAGAATATTAACAAACAAAATGTTATCAACTAAATTTAATCTCTCTAGAGGCTGTAGACAAGGATGCTCACTATCCCCACTATTATTTGCTCTTGCAATCGAACCCCTAGCAGAAAGCGTTAGAAACCATCCAGGAATATTTGGATACAATACTAGAGACACAAGGAATAAAATCTCCTTATATGCAGATGATATACTAATATATATTACAAAATTAGAAACTAGTATTCCAAACCTATTAAATCTAATAACTCAATTTGGTCAGTTTTCGGGATATAGAATCAATTGGAATAAAAGCGAAATCATGCCAATAACAAAATTCAATTTACATACAATACAACAATCCCCTTTTAAAATAGTTAAAGATAAATTTAAATACTTAGGAATCTATGTAACTAAGACATATACCTCTTTATTTAAATTAAATTTCCCACCCTTACTGAATAAACTACATAAGAATATTCAATACTGGAAAAACTCCCCATTTCAATGCTTGGGAGAATTAATGCTATAAAAATGATTTTTTTACCGCAACTGCTGTACCTACTTCAATTAATTCCGATATATATCCCAAAAACTTTTTTCAAAAAAGTCGATTCCATTGTTACAAGTTTTGTCTGGGATTATAAGAATCATAGAATAAGTAAAAAACATTTATGTAAATCAAAGATAAATGGAGGTCTGGCTTTGCCAAATTTCTTATTTTATTTTTGGGCAGTCCATATTAAAAACATGAATTTTTGGCTGGAAGAAATGGACCAACAACCAGATTGGCTAATGATGGAAAAGGAAGACTGTCTACCTTTTGAAATTGGACCGATCATATTTGCCCCCACAAAACTGCACAAAAAAACCTATAAAGAAAACCCCATAATACATAGTGGAATACGAATTTGGAAACAAATAAAAAAAGATTTAAAATTGAATAATATACCACTCTGCCTTCCCATTGTAAATAATCCTTTATTCAAATCATCCTTTATGGACAAAGGTTTCACACAATGGAAAAATCATGGAATCAAAAATATAGGACATCTTTATGGGAAAGGTACTTTTCTTTCATTTCAAGAGTTACAACTGAATTATGGACTGCACTCAAATAATTTCTTCAGATATCTACAAATTAGAGATGATGTTAAATCTAATACACAAGTTTACAGGAATAGGGAATCAGAAATTCTTGATGAATGTCTGAACAAGCATCCTAATACTGAAAAACTAATAGCTTATATTTATAACACCCTACTAAATAACGAGGTACCACCGACCGAACCATATAGATACAAATGGGAAAATGAAATAGGTCATCCTATCACGAAAGATATGTGGGACGAAAGTTTACAACAAATACATCAATGTTCATTAAATGCCAGACATACTTTAATACAATTCAAGGTCTTACATAGACTACACTTCTCTAAAATAAAACTAAATAGAATCTTCCCACAAATCTCTCCTATTTGTGATAAATGTCTACATTTAGAGGCTAATTTAACACATACGTTTGCAAACTGTATAAAACTTAAACATTTCTGGACAGATATTTTTGAAATAACTTCAGAAGTTATTAATACAAAACTGGACCCAGACACAAAATTAATAATACTTGGAATATCAGAACAAAGCTTAACACTCACAACAAACCAAAGAAACTTCCTCAATTACAGTATAATAACCGGAAAAAAATTAATATTAAAATTTTGGAAAGGCCCTACAACCCCCACAATTAAAATGTGGATTACGGAAATGTCGGAGACCCTATACTTAGAAAGAATTAGACTTGTCTTAATGGACAAACAAGATCTTTTCCATAAAATTTGGGCTCCATTCATTAACTATCTGAAGGGATAGATTGGCACAGCACGAGGACCCAGCTGAAACTTGAACTCAGGAACAGATGAAAAACTATACTTTATAACCTACGAACCTATCTCCATTGATGTATTACAGGTAACCCATTCCACCTCCCTTGTTTTTCTGTTGTGTTGTTTTTTTTTGTTTTTTTTTTGCTTTCTTTTTTATTTGTAACTTTCTACCCTCTCTTTTTCTCGCTTTCTATAAAAAATAAAAATACTAGAAGCAGAAGTAATTGATAATGGAAAATTTTAATAATGTATGACTGATGTATATGAAAAGTTTTTTTTTACTATAATATGTAACTACATTTTATAATATGTCTACTTCTAATAAATAAATTTTTTAAAAAAATTAAAAAAAAAGTTTTCACCCAGAGTTGTGAATTTGTGGAATTCCCTGCCGCAGAGGGCAGTGGAGGCCAAGTCACTGGATTGATTTAAGAGAGAGTTAGATAGAGGTCTAGGAGCTAGTGGAATCATGGGATATGGGGAGAAGGCAAGCATGGGTTATTGATTGGGGATGATCAGCCATCATCGCAATGAATGGTGGTGCTGGCTCGAAGGGCCGAATGGCCTCCTCCTGCACCTATTTTCTATGTTTCTATGTTACAAGCCGTGAGTGAGTGAACTGCCGGCCCACCAGTCGTGAGTGAGTGAACTGCCACCCCACCAGCCGTGAGTGAGTGAAATGCCAGCCCACCAGCCATGAGTGAGTGAACTGCCAACCCACCATTCGTGAGTGAGTGAACTGCCAGCCCACCAGCCATGAGTGAGTCAACTGCCAGCCCACCAGCTGTGAGTGAGTCAACTGCGAGCCCACCAGTCGTGAGTGAGTCAACTGTCAGCCCACCAGCCGTGAATGAGTGAACTGCCAGCCCAACAGCCATGAGTGAGTGAACTGCCAGCCCACCACCCGTGAGTGAGTCAACTGCTAGCCCACCAGCCATGAGTGAGTCAACTGCGAGCCGACCAGGCGTGGGTGAGTCAACTGCAAAGCCCACCAGCCGTGGGTGACTGAATTGCGAGTCCACCAACCGTGCGTGACTGAACTATGAGTCCACCAGCTGTGAGTGACTGAACTACGAGTCCACCAGCTGTGAGTGACTGAACTGCGAGTCCACCAGCCGTGAGTGACTGAACTGCGAGTCCACCAGCCGTGCGTGACTGAACTGCGAGTCCACCAGCCGTGAGTGAGTGAACCGCGAGTCCAAGAATCCATTTGGCCCACCATGTCCATACTAGCCCTCTGGAAACCAGTCCCTTTGTCCCACACCACCCATACTAGCGCTCCAGAAAGCCCCCCGCCCCCCCCCCCCCCCCCCCCCCCACTGGCCACCAATATTGGAATTGCTGGAGAGGTGGAAAATTGCGTTGGGGGACCAGCCCTCCCGTGTGAGAATGGGACAATAGACAATAGACAATAGATGCAGGAGTAGGCCATTCGGCCTTTCAAGCCAGCACCTCCATTCAATGCGATCATGGCTGATCATCCCCAATCAGTACCCCGTTCCTGCCTTTTCCCCATATCCCCTGACTCCGCTATTTTTAAGCCCTATCTAGCTCTCTCTTGAAAGCAACCAGAGAACCTGCCTCCACGCCCCTCTGAGGCAGAGAATTCCACAGACTCACCACTCTCTGAGAGAAAAAGTGTTTCCTCGTCTCCGTTCAAATGGCTTACTCCTTATTCTTAAACTGTGGCCCCAGGTTCTGGACTCACCCTACATCAGGAACATGTTTCCTGCCTCTATCGTGTCTAAACCCTTAATGGCCAGTTCTCACGGTGAGACCTGAAGCAAGATGTCACCCGAGTGAAGTGGTCGTGGTCCAGCACGAGTTCCGCACGATAAAGTGTTCCCACGATAAAGAGTTCCCACGGTACTCGGCAATTCTGTCATTTGTGCGACTGACTTGTCCGTCTCCCGATCTTTCCCGAATCGTGAATGAACATCGTGGACTGTAGTGTAGTTGATCACGTGGCACAAATGATGTCACTTTTTTTCACACACTATATAAATATCCTCCGTTCGTAGAATTAGCTAATTTGCAGACATGCCTATACAAAGTTGGTTCGAGTACAGGCTGGTTGTTATTTTCATTGACGTGCTGTATGCATTAGCGCAACATGTGCATCGAAAACGCTTGCGTGAAGGCAGAAGGCTGAGATTAATTAAAAAGATAATTAAGAGGAAGTCTCACTGGGTTAAGCCCATGTTTCAACGGAGACCTCAATTAGGACAATATGAGCAACTGCTTAATGTGCTGTGCGAGGAGGATAAAAGTGCATTCAAAAACTTTGTCAGAATTTCACCCGAGCTCTTTAATGAGTTAAAGAATAATTTGGGACCTCTGCTGAAGAAGACTGACACTGTAATGAGAAAGGCACTGGAACCAGGGTTGCGCATAGCAATCACTCTCCGCTACTTGGCCTCAGGCGATTCTTAATGGTTCTCAAGCGAACCATTGCAAAAGTTGGTCATCTGCATTAAAGTAGAGTGCTGGAATTAAATGGAACTTCAAGCATTGGATCTATTCCGTTAAATTAAAGTTTTGGTCAGTAAAGAGAGGCCTGTTTAAGAGCATGCCCTCCGCATTTAATGTGCTATTTATTGTTCTTCTTGGATAACAGAGCACAAGTTGGTCAATACAGATGGCATTTTTGAAGACAAGAATTACAAGTGAAATTTGCCTGCCCTCATGCATAATTTATTTTATGGCTCTAAGAGACATGATTCCTACTTCAAACGAAGAGGGTGTAAAAGCTGTCTGCCACTACTTTTACATTGCAGCTGCAGGGAACAGACAGATTTATAAGATAAATTAAAGGTGACTGCAAAAACAGCACTTTTACATCTGTAGCATTGTATGTTTTAAAATCATGGATAACATTAAATTGTTCTCCTGTACATAAACTAATATATTGTTATAGTTACTCACATGAGCACCGGGGATACTCAGCAGCCTTCGTCTCCAGCAGGTTGCGCTTTCTCTCCCTATTTCTATAATCCTCTCTGGATTTGTCATAGAGAATCTCATTGCATTGGTACCACTCCACCAGTTCCCCCTCTTGTTCCCTGTTGAAGTTATATGGCCTTACCTTCTGCCATCTGACCTTTATGTTCTCGTCTGCTGAGAATATTGTGGAGGCAACAGCTACCGGGGAGGCAATCTCAAATCCACCCTGATCACCCTCTCCCTGCTCCAAGGAGCCCACAGGCAGTGGTATCTCTGGCATCTCCTCTTGCCTCTCCACCTGTCTCTCTTGCTGAGTTTCCTCCTCGTTTACCGGCATGGCTAAAAACTTTCCGACTTTCTTTGACCCCTTTCTTTGCGATTTTCTGAGAGGCATCTCTGCAAGTCTTACTGTGAAAAAGATTCTCAAACAATGACAATTAGGTGGGACGTCCTCGATGGACACATGGTCCATTGGCGATATTGAGACCACCTTTTTTACTCACCTTATGTCCCTTCTGTCAAGCTTCCGGGTTTACCGTTCGCAGGAGTTCCCACGGTATTCGCAAGTGTCATTACGGATATCGCACGGATATCGCACTGGCATCTGCGTCCATACAATGTTGCAACGCTGCTCAAGACACTCTTGGAGAAATTCAAAAATGTTTGAATTTTCTCCCGACCTTACCAAGTCACACGACTACCTGCCGTTAGCGCCACGGAGGTCCTCGGTGGTCCACGAATGCCGTACTGCTATCGCAGAAGGTTCCCACGATGTTAAATCTTGTTAAGTCTTGCTTCAGGTCGCACAATGAGAAAGCCCTTTAACAATCCTATATGTTTCAATGAGATCCTCTCATCCTTCTAAACTACAGAGTGTACAAGCCCAGCTGCTCCATTCTCTCAGCATATGACAGTCCCGCCATCCCGGGAATTAACCTTGTAAACCTACGCTGCACTCCCTCAATAGCAAAAATGTCCTTCCTCAAATTAGGGGACCAAACCTGCACACAATACTCCAGGTGTGGTTTCACTAGGGCTCTGTACAACTGCAGAAGGACCTCTTTACTCCTATATTCGATTCCTCTTGTTATAAAGGCCAACATGCCATTCGCTTTCTTCACTGCCTGCTGTACTTGCATGCTTACCTTCATAGACTGATGTACAAGGACCCCCAGATCCCGTTGTACTTCCCCTTTTCCCAACTTGACGCCATTTAGATCGTAATCTGCCTTCCTGTCTTTGCTACCAAAGTGGATAGCCTCACATTTATCCGCATTAAACTTCATCTGCCATGCATCTGCCCACTCCCCCAACCTGTCCAAGTCATCCTGCATTCTCATAGCATCCTCCTCATAGTTCACACTGCCACTCAGCTTTGTGTCAGCTGCAAATTTGCTGTTACTTTGAATCCCTTCATCCAAATCATTGATGTATATTGTAAATAGCTGCGGTCCCAGCACCGAGCCTTGCGATACCCCACTAGTCACTGCCTGCCATTCTGAAAAGGACTTGTTAATCCCTACTCTTTGTTTCCTGTCTGCCAACCACTTCTCTATCCATGTCAGCACTCTACCCCCAATACCATGTGCCCTAATTTTGCCCACTAATCTTCTATGTGGGATCTTATCAAATGCTTTCTGAAAGTCCATGTACACTACATCCCTGGCTCTCCCTTGTCCATTTTCCTAGTTACATCTTCAAAAAATTCCAGAAGATTAGTCAAGAATGATTTCCCCTTCGTAAATCCATGCTGACTCGGAACGATCCTGTTACTGCTATCCAAATGTTCGGCTATCTCATCTTTTATAATTGACTCCAGCATCTTCCCCACCACCGATGTCAGACTAACTGGTTTATAATTCCCTAATTTCTCTCTCCCACCTTTCTTAAAAAGTGGGATAACATTAGCTACCCTCCAATCCACAGGAACTGATCCTGAGTCTATAGAACATTGGAAAATTATTACCAATGCATCCACGGTTTGTAGAGCCCCTTCCATAGGTACCCTGGAATGCAGACCATCAGGCCCTGGGGATTTATCAGCCTTCAGTCCCATCAGTCTATCCAACACCATTTCCTGCCTAATGTGGATTTCCTTCAGTTCCTCCGTCACCCCAGATCCCCTTGCCACTACTATATCAGGAAGAATGTTTGTGTCCTCCTTAGTGAACACAGATCCAAAGTATATGTTCAACTCATCTGCCATTTCCTTGTTCCCCATAATAAATTCACCTTTTTGGGTCTTCAACGGTCCAACTTTGGTCTTAACTAATTTTTTCCTCTTCACATACCTGAAGAAGCTTTTACTATCCTGCTTTATATTCTTGGCTAGCTTACCTTCGTACCCCATCTTTTCTTCCCGTATTGTCTTTTTGGTCATCTTCTGTTGTTCTTTAAACATTACCCAATCCTCTTGCCTCCCGCTAATCTTTGATATGTTGTACTTCTTCGCTTTAATTTTTATACTGTCCCTGACGTCCCTTGTCAGCCATGGTCGTCTCTTTCTCCCCTTGGAATCTTTCTTCCTCCTCGGAATGAACTGATCCTGCACCTTCTGTATTATTCCAGGAATACCTGCCAATTTTGTTCCACTGTCATCCCTGCTAGTGTATCTTTCCAGTCAACTTTGGCCAGCTCCTCCCTCATGGCCCCGTAGGCCCCTTTATTCAACTGCAACATTGACACCTCCGATCTACCCTTCTCCCTCTCCAATTGTATATTAAACCTGACCATGTTATGGTCACTGCCTCCTAATGGCTCATTAACCTCGAGGTGCTTTATCAAATCCGGTTCATTACAAAACACTAAATCCAGAATTGCCTTCTCCCTGGTAGGCTCCAATACAAGCTGTTCTAAGAATCCATCACAAAGGCACTCTACAAAGTCCCTTTCTTGGGGTCCAGTACCAACCTGATTTTCCCAGTCTACCTGCATGTTGAAATCTCCCATAACAACCACAGCATTACTATTGCTATATGCCAATTTTGACTCCTGATTCAACTTGCGCCCTAAGTCCAGGCTACTGTTTGGGGACCTGTAGATCCCATTAGGGTCGTTTTACCCTTACAATTCCTTAGTTCTATCCATACTGACTCCACATCTCCTGCTTCAATGTCACCCCTTGCAAGGGACTGAATTTCATTCCTCACCAACAGGGCAACCCCATCCCCTCTGCCCACCTGTCTGTCTTTTTGATAGGAGGTATACTCTTGAATATTCAGTTCCCAGCCCTGGCCCTCTTGCAGGACCAAACGGGTCACACTTAGTCTAGTTAATTATATATATTTCCCCATACATTCAACCTTCCAAAGTGCGGCACCTCATACTTGCTCAGATTTAACTCCAACTGCTATTTCTCCACCCATTTCAGTAGCTGATCTGTATCCCGCTGTATACTTTGATCCCAGCAATCTTGGTATCCTGCAGAACTCCACTGGTCACAGACTTCAAGCCTGATTATTATCCCTGCACCACAACCCACAGTCTTTTATCAGTAAGCCAGTTCTGAATCCATACGACTAAATCACTGTTAAACCCGTGCATCTTGACCTTCTGGATCAGCTAACCATGGGGGATTTAACCAAATGCTTTATTAAAATCCATGCAGTCACATCCACTGCCCTACCCTCATCACCACCTATGTGATCTCCTCCAAAAAACTCAATCAAGTTAGTAGTTCATAACCTGCCATGTACAAAGCCATGCTAACTGTTCCTAATTAACCCAATAACTTCCAAATAGGAATACATCTTATTCTGAAGAGTCCAATTGTATTGTTTCCCTACCACTGACACGAGGTCTGTAATTCCCGGCATTCTCTCTATTCTATTCTCAAAAAAAGGAGCAACATTAGCTACTTTCTAATCCTCTGTGTAACCTCACCTGTGGCTAGAGAAGACACAAAGATCTTCGTCAAGGCTACTGCAATCTGTTTTTGCCTTTCTCAATAATCTGGGATAGATCCCATCAGGTCTTGGGCGTTTGTCCACCTGAATGGTCTTTAAGAGTCCCAACATCTCTTCCTTAATCTCAAATTACCCATGAATGTTAGTATTCTCCACACTGCACAAACTCCCTCCTTTATCCTTGAGTAGTCTAAATCTTCTCACTGGTTACTCTCTTGTTCTTAATGTAGGTATAAAAACTGAGATTTTATTTAAACCGACCCACCAAAGCCATTTAATGGCCCCTTTTGGCTCTTCTAATCGCCCACTTGAATTCTTTCCTCCTTTCTTTGTATTCCTCAAAATCCCTCTCCGATTTCATCCTCTTAAACCTTGCATGTGTTGGAAGGAACTGCAGATGCTAGTTTAAACCGAAGATAGACAAAAAAAGCTGGAATAACTCAGGGGGACAGGCAGCATCTCTGGAGAGAAGGAATGGGTAACGTTTCGGGTCAAGACCCTTCTTCAGACCTTAAACCTTGCAAACGCTTTTTCTTCAAATTCACAACCTCTTTGGTCATACAAGGTTTCCTTACTTTACCAACCTCATCCCCCTTCCTTACTGGAACATGCTGCTCCTGTAGATGCTGCAGATGTTGATTTACACCGAAGATAGACACAAATGCTGGACAGGCAGCATCACTGGAGAGAAGGAATGGGTGACGTTTTGGGTTGAGCACCTTCTTCAGTTTCACGTATTCCTTCTGTCCAGAGATGCAGCCTGTCCTGCTGAGTTACTCCAGCATTTTGTGACTATTAACCAGAAGGCTGCCTGGATTAGAGGGTATCAGCTACAAGGAGAGCATGGATAAACTTTCTTTGCAGCGTCGGAGGTAGGGGAGACTCGATAGAAATATATAAAATTATGATATATAGATAGGGTAGACAGTTAGAACCTTAATCCCAGGGTGGAAATGTTCAATGCTAGCTATGTGAGGGGGAAAGTTAAATGGAGTACGTGGGGCAAGTTTTTTTACGCAAAAAGTTGGGGGAATGCATTGCCAGGGGTAGTGGTGGAGGCAGGTATGATAGTACAATTGAGGAGACTTTTAGATAGAAGACAGAAAAGTAGACAAAAAAGCTGGAGAAACTCAGCGGGTGAGGCAGCATCTATGGAGAGAAGGAATAGGCGACATTTTGGGTCGAGACCCTTCTTCAGACTGATAGTGGGGTGGGGGGGGCGCGAAAAAGAAAGGAAGAGGCGGAGACAGTAGGCTTGTGGAAGAGCTGGGAAGGCGAGGGGAAGAAGCGAGAAAGCAAGGACTACCTGAAATTGGAGAAGTCAATGTTCAAGGCCCATGTTGGGCACAAACATTGTGGCCAAAGGGCAGAATCCAGTGCAGTACTATTCTATGTTCTATTTTTACACTCTTGTACTTACTGTTAAAGGCCTGTCCCACTTGGGCGTCATTTACGCAACATCATTTATGCGTCACGACGCACGACGTGTGCGTTGTGATGCGTGCATTACACGCGCATGGTGAGGTGTGGTGGCGTAGGCAGTGACGTGCGGTAGCGCGCGGCGCCCCATGATTTTGGGATTCTCAAAATCCTCGCGCGCCACCTGCGTGACGCACAAATGATGCCCAAGTGGAACAGGCCCTTTAGTATGAATGTGCTTATTGTATAGCCAGATTTTTACTAAACTATTCAAAAAAGGAATTTCACTGTACCTAGATGTATGTGACAAAGAAGTACCATTAAGCTATTGATTCTTCTGATCCTGATTGCTCAAAGTTAACATATGCCATCTTTTTCCTGACCAGAGCCTCAAAATCTCTTCTCAATAAGAGTTTCCTAAATTTGCCAGCCTTGCCCTTTACCCTAACGGGAACATGATGCTACTGTACTGTTGCTCACTTACTTTTGAAACCCTTCCATTGCCAGTCGTCCCAAACCACAAAGAGACTCTCCCAATTCTCCGCTGCAAGTTCCCACCTAATGCCTCCAAAATTGGCCTTGCCCAAATTTAGGACATTACCTTGTGAGCCTGTCAAATCCTCCCTCATGTTTAAGAAGGAACTGCAGACGCTGGAAAAATCAAAAGTAGACAAAAAATGCTGGAGAAACTCAGCAGGTGAGGCAGCATCTATGGAGAGAAGGAATTGGCGATGTTTCGGGTCGAGACCCTCTTCAGACTGATGTCGGGGTGGGGGGGGGAAAGAAAGGAAGTAGGCGGAGACAGTAGGACTTGTGGGAGAACTGGGAAGAGGGACGGGAAGAAGGGAGAAAGCAAGGGCGATCTAAAATTAAGGAAGTCACTGTTCATACTGCCGGGTGGTTTACCACTACTCAAGCAAAATATGAGGTGCTGTTCCTCCAATTTGCGCTGGGCCTCACTCTGACAATATCCTCCTTCATAACTTCTTTAAAACCAATAGAATTATGGTACTGGTCCCATATTCCCTCCGCTGACACTTCAGTCACTTGCTTTACTTTGTTCTCTTGGAAGTGGTCCAATGTTGTGCCCACTCTTATACAGTCATCTATATATTGATCACCAACATTTTCACGGACATATTTACCAAATTCCAGCATGTCCAAGCTCTTTACACTGTGGGAGACCCAGTCAATATATCCTTGTTAAAATCTCCTATAAATACGACCTGTGATGTTTACTGCTGTCTGCAATCTTCCTACACATCCTCTCCACTAATTTACACTGACTATTGAGGGGGGGGGGGGGGGGGGGGGGGGGCTACAATACAGTCCAATCAAAGTGGACATTGCTTCCTATCTTCCTATTTCTATTCTTCCCATATAGCCTCACTGGACAATCCCCCAAGAATAACCTCTCTGAGCACTGTAGTTACTGTATATCCTTCCTAATAAAAAAGGCAACTCCCCCCTGTCTCTTACATGCATTTCTATCTCGCCCGTAGCTCATGTCTCCCTTTTTGGGTCCAACATGGATGACAATAACAGTAGCCTGACACATCCTTTTCCAATATCCTTTCAAGCCAGTCCGTCATAGTGGCACGATGCAAGCAACTCAACATATGGGGCTTACAAAGGAAACCATCTGCTTCTCCTCCCCAGTCTGAACTATGGAATCATCTTAATTACCACATTCACCAAGGAGAAGGATATTGAATTATGTGAGGTAAGGGAAACAAGTGGGGTAGCTATGGAAACTATGAGGATGAAAGAAGAGGAAGTACTGACACTTTTGAAAAATATAAAAGTGGATAAGGCTCCAGGTCCTGACAGGATATTCCCTAGGAAATTGAGGGAAGTTAGTGTAGAAATAGGGGCTATGACAGAAATATTTCAAATGTCATTAGAAACGGTAATGGTACCGGAGGATTGGCGTACTGCGCATGTTGTTCCATTAGTTAAAAAGGGTTCTAAGAGTAAACCTAGCAATTATAGACCTGTTAATTTGACGTCAGTGGTGGGCAAATGAATGGAAAGGATACTTAGAGGTAATATATATAATCATCTGGATAAACAGGGTCAGATTATGAACAGTCAACATGGATTTGTGCCTGGAAGGTCATGTTTGACTAATCTTCTATAATTTTTTGAAGAGGTTACTAGGGAAATTGATGAGGGTAAAGCAGTGGATGTTGTCTATATGGACTTCAGTAAAGCCTTCGACAAGGTTCCACATGGAAGGTTGGTTAAGAAGGTTCAATTGTTGGGTATTAATAGTGGAGTAGCAAGATGGATTCAACAGTGGCTGAATGGGAGATACCAGAGAGTAATGGTGGATAACTGTTTGTCAGGTTGGAGGCCGGTGACTAGTGTGGTGCCTCAGGGATCTGTGATGGGTCCACTGTTGTTTGTCATATACATCAATGATCTGGATGATGGTGTGGTAAATTGGATTAGTAAGATTGCAGATGATACTAAGATAGGTGGTGTTGTGGATAATGAAGTAGATTTTCAAAGTCTACAGAGAGATTTAGGCCATTTGGAAGAGTGGGCTGAAAGATGGCAGATGGAATTTAATGCTGATAAGTGTGAGGTGCTACATCTTGGCAGGACAAATCAAAATAGGACGTGCATGGTAAATGGTAGCAAATTGAGGAATGCAGTTGAACAGAGGGATCTAGGAATAACTGCATAGTTCCCTGTAGGTGGGGTCTCATGTTGATAGGGTGGTAAAGAAAGCTTTTGGTGTGCTGACCTTTATAAATCAGAGCATTGAGTATAGAAGTTGGGATGTAATGTTAAAATTGTACAAGGCATTTGTGAGGCCCATTCTGGAGTATTGTGTACAATTTTGGTCGCCAAATTATAGGAAAGATGTCAACAAAATAGAGAGAGTACAGAAGAGATTTACTAGAATGTTGCCTCGGTTTCAGCACCTAAGTTACAGAGAAAGGTTGAACAAGATAGGTCTTTATTCTTTGGAGCGCAGAAGGTTAAGGGGGGACTTGATAGAGGTCTTTAAAATTATGAGAGGGATGGACAGAGTTGACGTGGATAAGCTTTTTCCATTGAGAGTAGGGAAGATTCAAACAAGGGGACATGATTTGAGAATGAAGGGACAAACGTTTAGAAGTAACATGAGGGGGAACTTCTTTACTCAGAGAGTGGTAGCTGTGTGGAATGAGCTTCCAGTGGAAGTGGTGGAGGCAGGTTTGATTTTATCATTTAAAATTAAATTGGATAGGTATATGGACGGGAAAGGGATGGAGGGTTATGATCTGAGTGCAGGTAGATGGGACTAGGTTAGAGTAAGTGTTCAGCATGGACTAGAAGGGCCGAGGAGGCCTGTTTCCGTGTTGTAATTGTTATATGGTTATATTAAGCCATCCCTGTTATCATTGCACCACAATTCCATGATCATCTTTCACGCAGGCTTCCTGATAGTCTGTGCCAAATGTCCTCGTTCTTCAGGGAACGGGGATTCCCCTCCGCCACCATAGATGAGGCTCACACCAGGGTCTCATCCATACCCCGTAACACTGCTCTCTCTCCCCATCCCCGCACTCGCAACAAGGGCAGAGTCCCTCTGGTCCTCACCTTTCACCCCACCAGCCGGCAAATACAACACATAATCCTCCGCCATTTCCGCCACCTCCAACGTGACCCCACCACTCGCCACATCTTCCCATCTCCCCCCATGTCTGCCTTCCGCAAAGACCGCTCCCTCCGCAACTCCCTCATCAATTCTTCCCTTCCCTCCCGCACCACCCCCTCCCCGGGCACTTTCCGTTGCAACCGCAAGAAATGCAACACCTGTCCCTTCACCTCCCCCCTCGACTCCATCCAAGGACCCAAGCAGTCGTTCCAGGTACGACAAAGGTTCACCTGTATCTCCTCCAACCTCATCTACTGCATCCGCTGCTCTAGATGTCAGCTGATTTACATCGGGGAGACTAAGCGTAGGTTGGGCGATCGTTTCGCCGAACACCTCCGCTCAGTCCGCAATAACCTACCTGAACTCCCGGTGGCTCAGCACTTCAACTCCCCCTCCCAATCCCAATCCGACCTCTCTGTCCTGGGTCTCCTCCATTGCCAGAGTGAGCAACAGCGGAAATTGGAGGAACAGCACCTCATATTCCGTCTGGGGACTTTGCGTCCGGATGGCATTAACATTGAATTCTCCCAATTTTGCTAGCCCTTGCTGTCTCCTCCCCTTCCTTAACCCTCTAGCTCTCTCCTCCCACCCTCCCATGCGCCTGCCCTCGGGCTCCTGCTCCTCCTCTTTTCCTTCCTTCTCCCCCCCCCCACCCCCCATCAGTCTGAAGAAGGGTTTCGGCCAGAAACGTCGCCTATTTCCTTCGCTCCATAGATGCTGCTGCACCCGCTGAGTTTCCCCAGCAATTTTGTGTACCTTCGATATTCCAGCATCTGCAGTTCCTTTTTGAACACATAAGATCATAAGTGATAGGAGTAGAATTAAGCCATTTGGCCAATCAAGACTACTCCGCCATTCAATCATGGCTGATCTATCTCTCTCGCCTAACATCATTCTCCTGCCTTCTCCACATAACCCCTGATACCCATACGTTGCTATCCTCACAAAGTTGCAAGTCGTTTGCTCTTCACTAAGTTGCATTTAATTCATGCTGAGCTCTCATTTCTCTGTGAGATGTGAGCAAGAAAGTGGAGGAATATAAATGGATTGGTTGACAAAAATGCTCGATAAACTCAGCGGGTGAGTCGGCATCTATGGAGCGAAGGAAATATGCAACGTGTCAGGTTGAAACCTTCTTCAGACTGATGTGAGGGGGGGGGGCAGGAAGAAGAAAGGAAGAGGTGGAGCCAGTGGGCTGAGGGAGAGCTGAGAAGGGGAGGAGAAAGTAGGGACTACCTGAAATTAGAGAAGTCAATGTTCATACCGCTGGGGTGCAAACTGCCCAAGTGAAATATCAGGGCTCGAAATTAACAGTTGCCCGGGTGCCAATCAGGGCCAGCCTTAAGCCAATTAGACCAATTGGGCCCTGCGCCTAAGGGGGCCCCGCGCTAGGCTGGTGGGCAACACACTCTATCCTCTCAGCAGCGACCCCAGTAGGTGAAATTCCTCACCGACAAGAACACAGCCCCACGATTAAATCTCAATACTATCACCCCAGTGATGGAAATGTGGGGGGGGGGGGGGGGTACACAGGGGGACGGTGTTCCCCTACTTCTCAGTTTCCAGCTCGGTTTAATGAGTACTGCAGAAAGATTGGAGTTGTATCTTGGTTCAACTGAGATGAAATGATTTGTTAGCTGCCACTGTTAGCACTTGTTAACAGCCAGTAGTTAACACGTAGTTATACAAAGTGTCACCAATACATCGATCTGCATTCCTCAGTCAATATAATTGTGTTTTGACCAAGTATTAATGACGCCGCGTTCTTTTGAATAAAATTCACTGCAGAATTTCTTAAAATTGACTGTCATTAAGGGCTCCGGACCGCGAGCACGGGCTTCTCCTGTGCAGCTACAGTCATTCACCCACGTTATTTTAAGAAGGAACTGCAAATGCTGGAACAATCGAAGTTAGAAAAAAATGCTGGAGAAACTCAGCGGGTGAGGCAGCATCTCACCCGCTGAGTTTCTTCAGCATTTTTGTCCACCCCCGTTATTTAGTAATTTGTACTCGTCATTTAGGGATGTTATATGAATTTTTTTTAAATAAGTTTATGCGTGTTGTTTTCTCTCTCTCCTTCAAGGTTAGTTCTTCTGTTTGCCTTTATTTGCTTCAGTTTTATTTAGTTATTTATCATGTTGTGGTTGTCGCTTTTGAACGATTTAAACGTATTGGATTTTTAAAATTCGTAAATTCATAACATTCCCAAACGCTAAATCCCTTCAGCTGTACCTGCAACTGAAGCTACGGGTGGATTAGTAGACCTTGAAGAGGCATTTTATGTGGAGGGGTAATAGACAAGGGCTCTGGACCGCGAGCTCACTGACTGAATGATACAGACGTCCTGACTGAAAATCACACCCTTCCGATCAATTATTTTAGGATAAGCCTTTCTAGAGAACATGCTACTTTTTGCTTTGCCCAATTTCAAAATATAGAATTTTGAATTTGGCGTTTGATTGGTACAAGGAGACTACAAAGCTCGTAATATCTATTTTTTTTACACACTGTAATTTTCTACATTTCTACTTTTGGGTATGAATGTGACAATTATGGCTCATGGAATTTTCTCCCACACTATTAGTTATATTCGTAACAACATATTTAAATACGTGAAATTTTCGATCTTTCCCAATCCCTTAAAAAATGCCTGAAGAAGGGACCCGACCCCAAACGTCACCTAGTCATACCCTCCATAGATAGACATAAAATGCTGGAGTAACTCAGCGGGTCAGGCAGCATCCCTGGAGAGAAGGAATAGGTGACGTTTTGGGTCGAGACCCTTCTTCGGATCCTCCATCGATCCAGCCTGACCTGCTGAGTTCTCCAGCAATTTATGTTTTGCTCTTAAAATAAATCCGTGGTCCGTTGAAGAAACAACACGATGGACCACTCTGGAAGTGCAAGTTTTGCTGTACACTTCATATAGCAAGAATCAAGGGATTTCTGTCCAAAGACGACACTGAAAAACTTGTTCATGCATATCTTTTTAGTAGGTTAGATTATTGTAATGGCATCTTTACAGGTCTCAATAAAAAATCAATTAAACAACTGCAGCTTATCCAAAATGCCGCTGCCAGAGTCTTGACCAACACCAAGAAAATGGACCACATTACACCTGTCCTTAAATCTTTGCACTGGCTCCCTGTGTGTAAGAGGATAGATTTTAAAATTCTGTTACTGACCTACAAGGCACTGAATGGTCTTGGTCCAAAATACATCTCTGACCTACTTGTTGTATTTGAGGCGCCTAGACTCCTCAGGTCTTCAGGGACAGGTTTACTCTGTGTTCCCAGGGTCAGAACTAAAAAGGCTGAAGCAGCATTCGGTTTTTATGCTCCACACCTGTGGAACAAGCTCCCTGAACACCTGAGGTGTGCACAAACTGTAAGCGCATTTAAATCAGGCCTAAAAACACTGTTGTTTAGTATAGCTTTTCCATAACCCGACATGCAGGTAATCTTAACCGTCTAATTTTAACCCTTTTATGTGCTTTTTAAAATCGTTTATTGTTTCATTGACGTTGTTTTATTATTCATACATTTGTCGTATTGCTTATTTTGCAATTTTTAATTATTGACTATTTTATTTTTTCTTTCCTGTAAAGCACCTTGAATTGCAGTTTGCACGAATGGTGCTATACAAATAAATTTGCCTTGCCTTGCCTTGCCTACACTTCATTCTGTAGAACACATCATAATACACCTTGAGTGAATTAATGGGGTTAGATTTTTTTTTAAATCTGTTGTCTAGAATTAATCGATACCCATCCTATGCAGTTTATATCAGATTTAAATCGGAATTGTTTTTGTTTTTATTTGGCGGCCAATCAACCGCTCTCTCTAAGGGGGTTGCGTCCAATCACCGACCAGCTTCCCTTAAAATTTCCGTCCAATCGACAAATCGGTCTCCTCCTGTGCAATCAGCCGCTGTCGCTAGGGCATTGTGTCCAATCACATAATGCGCTGGTCACTTGGCGGCTAATCAGACACAGTCTCCGAAGGGTGTTATGACCAATCACCGACCAGCTCCCTTAAAATACCAGTCCAATCAACAAATCGGTCTCCTCTCGTCCAACCTGCCGCTGTCTCCAAGGACATTGTGTCCAATCACATAATGAAGTTCAATGGTAATTAGCAGCTACGGTAAAGGTTGGAAGCCAGCGGAGGTACTGACAGTCAGACGAGAGCAGGAGAGATTAAGACAGTGTATAATCCATAGCACCTAGTGTACAATTTCATAATATATACTAAATAACAGGGCTGACAGACCTTGGCTTGGAATCTGGGGCTCACCAAAATTGTTCCCAATTGGGCCCCGCACCTCCTAAGGTCGGCCCTGGTGCCAATGGCCACCTAAAGCCCCGCCGGGCAACCAAAATCCGCGTTATTTTGCCCAGTTTGGCAAGCGAAGGAAATCTTGGCTGATGTGGCCTGATGCAAACTGTGCCGCCTTTTCTCAGAGAGCTCCTGTCTTATCCCTGTTCCCTAGCTTGCCCTGTGGAGTTGCTGCTCGTTTATGAACCAGCGGATCAGGCAGCAGATTGGCGCTCGATACCGCTGCAAATTTTTCTGTTGCTGTTGTTCCCTTAAAGAGCCTGTCCCACTTTGTGATTATTTCGGCGATTACGGAGCATCAGTGACGGTTTTAAAGGGCGTCAGTCACTGACGCTCCACAGTCGCCGAAAAAAATCGCGAAGTGGGACAGGCCCTTTTAGGGAACAACAGCAACAGAACAAATTGCAGCGGTGTCGGGCGCCTGAGCCGTTTCTTCCCTTCTTCCCTTCCCCCCTCTTCCTCCCTTCTCCCCGCTCCACTCTTCTTCCCCTTCTCCACTACCCCCCCCATACTCCCCTCACATCCCCATCTCCCCCTCTCCCTCCCTTCGCCAACCCCCCTCCCACTTTCCCCGACACCCCCCATTTGTGGACCCAGCTTGCGACCAGCGATCCCCGCACACACACGCTAGGGACAATTTATACAAACCTTTGGAGTGTGGGAGGTAACCCTAACCCTAATTCTAGGTTGATAGGCTTGGAATTTTTAAATTGTCCCTGGCGTGTGTGGGATAGTATGCAGGGGGATCGCTGGTCGGTGGGCCAAAGAGCACTGTTCTGAATTAAATGTGACACAAGGGCCCCAGTAGTTGGACTCGAACCCCAAATATTCTGCATGGGAACTAAACTGTTGGTCACGAGTTGTCCCAGAGGCAGATCTCTCTTCCAATGGTCTCTCCAAACCCCCAGAGGCAGCGGGCTTTTCAACTGGGTACAGGCAATGTTGTCAATGTACCAGTGCCACCACCTGCTCCGTTCACTGAGTCTAAATACACACCACCCTTTTTTGAAGCAAGGCGAGGGGGAGGGGGGCAGGAGGTGGGGGGGTGTTGTTCCCAAAGTCTGCATTCATCCCACAGTCAATGTTACTAAAACAGATGACGTGGAGTAGACTTTGTGCAGTACTATTAGTGGGATCTAGCTGTCATAGGCTGGGTCCACAAATGGGGGGCGTCGGGGAGAGTGGGAGGGGGGGTTTGGAAAATGGGAGAAGGGGGGAGAAGGGGATGTGAGGGGAGGGGGGGGAGTGGAGATGGGAGGAGGAAGAGTGGGGAAGGGAAGAAGGGTGGGAGAGGGGAAGGGAGAAGGGTAGTGGGGGAGTGGAGAAGGGTTGTTCAGTCTGCACTCACTGAGTCCATCTCTGAAAAGTTAGAGACGGTGATTTGGATCTGGAAGCGGACCAATACAAAATAAAACAACGATTGAGACATCTTTTCATTTGCACAATTGATTTTATTGTATTAATTTTAATATATTAATGTTTAAAATCCATGCATTGAAGGAAGAATATTTTACAGCGTAAGACAAGGCGCACGACACGATGAGACACCCAAATGTCGCCCCTGGATTTTGAACATTCCAAAATCCTGGGTCGACAGGGAGACACCATACGTCACCCGTGCGTCAATACATGCGTCATGACCCGACCACGACGTGACAACCTCTTTTCAGGCTATCGCCGAAAATGTCACCCAAGTGGGACAGGCCCTTAAATCCCTCACCCCACGGGAGGGGGAGATAAAACTGCAAAGCCACCTGCCCGCGTTTGGTCTATATCCCTCCAAACCTGTCCTATCCATGTACCTGTCTCTGTCCCCTGTCTTTCTATCTGTCTCTGTCTCCACCTCTGTCTCTGTCTATCTCTGTCTCTGCTCTTTCTGTCTCTCTGTGTCTCTGTCTCTCACTTACCAGTCCTCCCCTACTTTTTCATCAGAAACCCACCCCAAAATTTGGGCATTGAAGCTCCCCCTAATGCTCCAGTTTAATGCTAAGTAACAGCCATGTTGCTGAAAGGGTTGTTGTGATACAGCATGGTGTTCCTGAAGTCCCACACCAGAAGAACTACCCAACATCTGCACTCTCCTTGACCTCGTCCTTACCATACCGGCAAGTTCAGCTGAGGCTGAGCGAGGCTTCAGCCGGCTGAAGCAGCTGAAAACCACCATCAGAAGTTCCCTCCAGGACGACCAGGTGATGGACCAGCTCCTCATCATACTGCATGCCAGTAACATCAAGGGCCTTGATCCCCGGCCAGCCATCAGCTTGTGGCCTGCAGGAGGGATGAGGGCAAGGAGGCCTGACACGGGAGAAGACCCAGCTGCAGCATCTGCCTCAGGACCTCGCCTTGACAGTGACAAGTCTGATGAGGAGGATGCTCTGCTCGAGAGCGACTCATATGACAACTAAAGTGACTTTTAGATGTATTTGAACAGCTCTGTCTTTACTTTACTTTTTAGGAGATGGTTTAAATATCAAGCAGAAAAGTTACACAAGTTCTCACCAATATAATGTTTCTGTTCATTTAAAGTTGATATCTCACCCCCCCCCCCCCCCCCCCCAAATAATAAATAAATAACCACTTCAGCCATTTGTATTGCCCTTTTGGGCAATCTCACTTGCCAAGTTCCATGATTGATTCCATATAGTCACCTACTTTCATCATTCATCTTCTTAGTGGGCACAGAGTAAAAGAGGTACTATGTACATTCAAAAGTATGGTATAGGTCTGGTCAGGTAATAATAATAATAATACAGTAACAAGTATGTTACAAGAAAACGAAAATCAAAGTACACTTAAATGACAAAATCCTAGAGCAGAAGGGATATATTATGAATCTATTTTCCCCCTTTTGATGTTGTTACTGTGTCTGCCTTCAAAAGTGTCAACAGATCGATTCAATTCTTTATCAACTTACCTTGAGGTGACTGGACACAACAAAGATTGATGATTGAAGATTCAAGAGGAAAAAACCTATGCTATGGCCATGTCATGATAATTGTCAGTCCTTCACAGAAAATATGCTTGCATCAATCTTTAGTGTGCATGGTTAAGCATATATGTTACAATGGTCCAGGATTTATTGACACAGGTTGATCATACGCTGAATAATCAAACCATATTTTTATTTGGAAGTGGAAAGAAATAATAGAAATTGCATTCATTGCAAAGTGCAAAAAGAGTTGAGATACTTACTTTATTAAATTAATTATAATTTTGCTGCGTCATTGTGGTATAGATCATGTTTTGATTGGTGAATATGTTTAGTTTGTGACTTTATTTGAAGCAGAAATAATATGTGAATGCTTTATTGAGCATAATTCCGACAAGTAATGACGCACTTCTTCCGAGCACATTATCGCACGCGTCATGCAAGCAATCTTAAATGACCACCTAAACTTTTTCTCACAGAGAGTGGAGAGTATGTGGAATTCTCTGCCTCAGAGGGCAGTGGAGGCAGGTTCGCTGGATGCTTTCAAGACAGAGCTAGATAGGGCTCTTAAAAATAGCGGAGTCAGGGGATATGGGGAGAAGGCAGGAACGGGGTACTGATTGGGGATGATCAGCCATGATCACATTGAATGACGGTGCTGGCTCGAAGGGCCAAATGGCCTGCTCCTGCACCTACTGTCTATTGTCTATTGTCATTCGGCGACCTAAAAAGCTGCCTAGGTTGCCCGGCTGGCAACAGCGAAAAAAAGTTAAGTGAGAGCCCTGAATATGAGATGCTGCTCCTCCTGAGGTGGTCCTCACTCTAGCCATGGAGGAGTGCCAGGACAGAAAGGTTGGGTTCGGAATGGGAGTGGGAGTCGAAGTGCTGAGCCACCGGGAGATCAGGTTGGTTATTGCAAACCGAGCGGAGGTGTTCGGCGAAGCGATTGCCAAGCCTACGCTTGGTCTTACCGATGTAGAGCAGCTGACATCTAGAGCAGCAGATGCAATAGATGAGGCTGAAAGAGGTGCAGGTGAACCTCTGTCACACCTGGAAAGACTCAGAAAGTCAGAGACCCAGGTTCAATCCTGACTATATAACCATATAACAATTACAGCATGGAAACAGGCCATTTCGGCCCCTCTAGTCCATGCCGAACACTTGCTCTCACCTAGTCCTATCTACCTGAACTCAAACCATAACCCTCCATTCCTTTCCGGTCCATATACCTATCCAATTTATTTTTAAATGATAAAATCGAATCTGCCTCCAACCACTTCCACTGGAAGCTCATTCCACACAGCTACCACTCTCTGAGTAAAGAAGTTCCCCCTCATGTTACCCCTAAACTTCTGTCCCTTAATTCTCAAATCATGTCCTCTTGTTTGAATCTTCCCTACTCTCAATGGAAAAAGCTTATCCACGTCAACTCTGTCTATCCCTCTCATAATTTTAAAGACCTCTATCAAGTCCCCCCTTAACCTTCTGCGCTCCAAAGAATAAAGACCTAACTTATTCAACCTTTCTCTGTAACTTAGGTGCTGAAACCCAGGCAACATTCTAGTAAATCTCCTCTGTACTCTCTCTATTTTGTTGACCTATAATTTGGCGACCAAAATTGTACACCATACTCCAGAATTGGCCTTGTACAATTTTAACATTACATCCCAACTTCTATACTCAATGCTCTGATTTATAAAGGCCAGCACACCAAAAGCTTACCACCCTATCTACATGAGATTCCACCTTCAGGGAACTATGCACAGTTATTCCTAGATCCCTCTGTTCAACTGCATTCCTCAATTTGCTACCATTTACCATGCACGTCCTATTTTGATTTGTCCTGCCAAGATGTAGCACCTCACACTTATCAGCATTAAACTCTATCTGCCATCTTTCAGCCCACTCTTCCAAATGGCCTAAATCTCTCTGTAGACTTTGAAAATCTACTTCATTATCCACAACACCATCTTAGTATCATCTGCATACTTACTAATCCAATTTACCACACCACCATACAGATCATTGATGTATATGACAAACAACAGTGGACCAAACACAGATCCCTGTGGCACCCCACTAATCACCAGCCTCCAACCTAACAAACAGCCATCCACCATTACTCTCTGATATCTCCCATTCAGCCACTGTTGAATCCATCTTGCTACTCCACCATTAATACCCAACAATTGAACCTTCTTAACCAACCTTCCATGTGAAACCTTGTCAAAGGCCTTACTAAAGGCCATATAGACAACATCCACCGCTTTACCCTCATCAATTTCCCTTCAAAAAAATTCAAGAAGATAGTCAAACATGACCTTCCAGGCACAAATCCATGTGGAGTGTTCCTAAGCAGACCCTGTTTATCCAGATAATTATATATATTATCGCTAAGTACGGGGTTGTGTCCGTGCAGTTTGTACATTCTCCCTGTGACCACATAGGCTTTCTGGAGTGCTCTGGATTCCTCCCAGATTCGAAATATGTGCAGGTTTGTAGGTTAATTAACTTCTGTAATTGCCCCTTGTTCGTAGGATGGGATAACATAGAACACGTGCACTGGTGATTGATGGTCGGTGTGGACTTAGGGCCTGTTTTCACGTTGCATCTCTAAAGTGGTTTCCCAGAATTAGGAGGTATTAGCTACAAGGAGAGTTGGACAAATTTGGATTGTTTTTCTCCAGAACGCTGGAGATTGAGTGGACACCTGATGTAAGTATAACAAATGATGAGGGCCATAGACAGTCAGAAGCTTTTTCCCAAGGTTGAAATGTTAGATTTAAGATGAGTGGCAAATGTTTTACACAGAGGGTGAGTGCCTGGAATGCGTTGCCACGAGTGGTTGTGGAGGCTGATATGACAGTGATGTTTTTTAGATTAGCATGTTGATATGCAGAGAATGGAGGTAATGGTTCGTATGTAAGCAAATTAGGTTAGTTTATCTTGGAATTATGTTCACGACGGTGATTTGGGCCAAAGGTCCTGTTCCTGTGCTGTATTTTTATATGTTCTGTGTATGAATATCTTATTTCAAAAATTCCAAAATGCTACAATTCACACTCAAGCCAATGGCTATGCTGGAGAGATCCCAGATGGAAAATATTTATCTCCTGTTCTGTATTATGTTTACATATTCTGTTGTGCTGCAGCAAGCAAGAATTTCATTGCCCTAACTGGGACACATGACAATAAAACTCTCTTGACTCTTGACATGGCTTAAGCAAAAAAGGGTTCTTGGGAAAAAAGAGCTACCTTAAATTTAGTTGCATCTGGTTGGGTACCTATGAGTGAAGAGTGTGAAGAGTTGGGTGAAGAGTATTCCATGCTTTAATTGTGCGGGGGAACTCCATGGAGCAGCCAGCATCTCTGGATAGAAGAAATTGGGTGACGTTTCAGGTAGAAACCCTTCTTTAGATTTCCTCTGGTTTTAGTGTTTTTAGCTTAATTTAAAGATACAGCATGGAAACAGGCCCTTCGGCCCACCGAGTTCACGCCGACCACCGATCACCCATACTCTAGTTCTATCCCACACATCAACGACGTAAGTCAAGAGTCAAGAGTGTTTTATTCTCTCACGTCCCAGTTAGAAAATGAAATCCTTACTTACAGCAGCACAACAGAATATGTAAACATAGTACTCTGTAAAAAATGTTATAAGCGAGAAAACAAAACTCCATACAGACAGCACCCCATATTCAGGATCAATTCTGGGTGTCTGGCAATTTAGGCAGCAACTTTATGGCCAATGTACTGCTCCATAGCCTTGAATTGAATTAAAACATAAGTAGCTGTGAAGGGGGACATAGCGTCACTTAGAGATTTAAGACTGAAAATGGAAAGTTTCTTTTTTTAGTAACCAAGTTATCAGCGTATAATTTTTTTGTGTGTTGGAAAATAAAATATAGCGGCACAGCTGGTGGACTTGCTGCCTCACTCGCCAGAGATCTGTGTTCGATCCTGTTCTCGGGCACTGTCTGTGTTGAATTTGCACATTCTTCCTGCAAGCATGTGGGTTTGCTCCCACATCCCCAAGACACATTGGCTATGTAGGTTAACTTGTCTGTAAAATTGCCCCTAATGTGTACGGAGGTGGGTGAGGAAATGGGACAACAGAAATTGTGTGAATGGGTAGACAAAAATGCTGGAGAAACTCAGCAGGTGAAGCAGCACTCTATGGAGCGGAAGGAAATGGGCGACGTTTGTGTCGAGGCCCTTTCTTCAGAATGATGTGAGGGTGCGAGGGGTGGGGCGGGAAGAAGAAAAGAAGAGGCAGAGACAGTGGGCTGAGGGAGACCTGGGAAGCGGAGGAGAAAGCAGGGACTACCTGAAATTGGAGGTCAATGTTCATACCGTGGTGGTTGTAAACTGCCCAAGCGAAATATGAGGTGCTGCTTCCTCCAATTTACGGTGGAGCCTCACTCTGGCCATGGAGGAGGCCCAGGACAGAAAGGTTGGAATCGGAATGGGAGGGGGAGTTGAAGTGTTGAGGCCACCGGAGAGATCAGGTTGGTTATTGCGAACCGAGCGGAGGTATTGGGCGAAACGATTGCCAAGTCTACGCTTGGTCTCACCGATGTAGGGCAACTGACACCTAGAGCAGCGGATGCAATAGATGAGGTTGGAGGAGGTGCAGGTGAACCTCTGTCGCACCTGGAAAACTGCTTGGGTCCTTGAATGGAGTCAAGGGGGGAGGTTTAAAGCGACAAGTATAGTATTTCCTGCAGTTGCAAGGGAAAGTACCAGAAGAGGGGGTGGTTTGGGTGGGAAGGGACGAATTGACCAGGGAGTTACGGATGTGAGTTGTCTCTACAGAAAGCCGACAGGGGAGGAGATGGGATGATGTGGCCAGAGGTGGGATCCCGTTGCTAGACAAAGCTGGGAGAAGGGTGAGGCAGCATCTATGGAGCGAAGGAATAGGCGACGTTTCGTGTCGAGACCCTTCTTCAGACTGATGTCGGGAGGAGTGTGGGGGGCGGGAAAAAAGAAAGGAAGTGGCAAGAGACAGTAGGCTGTGGGAGATCTGGGAATGGGAGGGGAAGGAGGGAGAAAGCAAGGACTACCTGAAATTGGAGAAGCCAATGTTCATACCGCTGGGGTGTAAACTACCCAAGCAAAATATGAAGTGCTGTTCCTCCAATTTGCGGTGGGCCTCACTGGCCAGGAGGAGGCCCAGGACAGAAAGGTCGGATTCGGAATGGGAGGGGGTGAGTTAAAGTGCTGAGCCACCGGGTGATCAGGTTGGTTATTGCGAACTGGAGTGCAGGTGTTGTGCGAAGCGATCGCCAAGCCTGCGCTTGGTCTCACCGAGGTTGATCATACGCTGAATAACCATATTTTTGTTGGAAGTGGAAAGAGATAGAAATTGCATTCATTGCAACGTGTAAAAAGAGATGAGATACTGTATTGTAATTTTGCTGCATGTCATTGTGGTATAGATCATGTCTTGATTGGTGAATATGTTTAGTTTGCGACATTTTTTGAAGCAGAAATAATATGTGAATGTTTCATTGACCATAATTCCGACTGGTAACTACGCACTTCGTCCGAGCACATTATCGCACACGTCATGCAAGCCATCTTAAATGACCACCTAAACTGTCATTTGGCAACCTAAAAAGCTGCCGAGGTTGCCCGGCTGGAAACAGGAAAAAAAAATTAGTGAGAGCCCGGTTGTAGATAACTGCTGCATGTAGTGGAATATGTATTTTGTTACTATTTTGTTAATTAGCAATAAAACATTGACATTTTTTTAATGTCCTGTCTCTCCTCATTCACTTCTCTCCAAAATATCTCTGAACGGGCAATCACCTTATTCTGCCCTTCATTTAAATATTATAAAACAGGTGTTTAATAAATAATGATGCTAATAGTACAATAGACCTAACATGTTTTGTAACAGAATTTTGAAAATTAATGGTGTTTAAAATGAGTACAGGATCCTCCTGTAATATAAAATTGAAAATCAGTGTGCAAAATTGTTCTAGTGTTTAGAAAAGATGCTAATATCCACATTTCTTTCATTAAATAAAATATACTCAAGTACGAGAGTGCTTATGCATTTCATATTAGTAGTAAACGAGAGGGCTTATGCATTTCATATTGGTAGTAGACACTTAGGAAGTCTGACTGTTTTGTTAATTCATTATTGCAATTATTACAGCAGCCAAATGCACAACATTATCTAAATATGTTGTGTATTCATCTCAAATTGCAAGTTGGATTTTACTGCATGTGTTGTGGAGGCTGGGGCTATGAGTTTGGAGTGAATGCCCGTGTTAAACAAATGTGCTGTTTGTTCACAGTTTGCAGGAGAGGAGAAATTATGTGCATGGCTGATGAGTAAGTAAATCATACGACGTTGTTCAGATTGGTGCTGAAACGGCCGAAATACCTTTATGTGGTCGTGTGTTTGTGGAAGGATTGCGTGCTTTTGTATCAAATAATTTGTCGTGTAAAGGTGCGGTGTGGAGCAATAATTTGACGTGTAAAGGTGCGGGTGTGGAGCAATAATTTGTCGTGTAAAGGTGCGGTGTGGAGCAATAATTGTCTTAGGGTGGGGGTTGTTTATAAATACGTGTCAACTCGTGCAAAAAGCATGAACTTACCAATTGTTGACAGTCACATGTCTGAATAACAGTGAAGGGACTTTCGACCGCTATAAAAAATGTAAGGTGATATTAATGATTATCGAGCTGGAATCCTTTGTAATATTATTGTATATAGAATTATTTCAAGCGCTGTGCTGTGTACATTTCCTTGTTGTTATGGCGAGACCTCTTTCCCCCGCCACCAACCCTGAGCTACTATTAAGATGTGAGTATTAGTGTAATGAAAATGCCTGTAACAATAGTGTCTCTGCGTTGGAAGCGATGGCACTCACAGGTCAGGCCACTTTCGCCATGTTTTTGTTTACTCAGACGGAATAAGGTGAGGGAGAGTGACCTATCTGGAAACCGCTTTTCCCTATCTCTTTCTCCTGCTGTTTATATTTTGTCCTTTGGGATTAATGTTCGACTTTTAGCAACACATGCCGGAGTGTTTTATTCGTTAGTCCTAAATATATGCACGATGATGAACTTGTTGATTTTAAGTTTGGAATGACGGAAACATTGGAATGGCAGCACACGAAGTGCTCTGGAATAATTAAGCATTTGCCGCTTGCAGGTACTGGGATGAGATATTTAAAGTCGATCATTGAGTATGGTTTAAAATAGTAATGTAGTAGAATTTGGAGCAAATCACCTTGACATGATGGCAAAAATCCAGAGGTTAATTTGAAGCCCTCGGTTAACCCAATATCAAATCAATTGTCATCATTGAACACAGCATAGTCAATACAATTAATTGCAAATACTTTTGAAAAAAGTACTGTTTTCAGATTGGCACAAATAATAAAGATGACGTTTTGGTTTCTCCATCCCTAATACTCATGCTTTAGTTCAATACATTATTTACAGTATAGTTACAGCATGGAAGAGACCATTCCATCCATCAGTTCTCTTTGGCTTACTGTAAAAGCTAAACATCTGGTCCAAGGACACTGAATACAAACAGTTTTATTCCGCAATTCCTTCACAACTCGGCAATGTTGCATGTTGGCATCACATCTGATGATCTGGCAGATGCCACTCTCCTGCCCTCTACTCAGGGCCCTTGTGGATTCATTAAGTTGAGATACTCATTCACATCCATCAAATGCCACATTTGAAACTGTATTATTCCTATTCCTGGCTGGCGATTCCAGATCCTGACCCATTTATGTGTGTGTAGGGAGGGAGAGGAGGGGTTGGGAAGGGGGGAGGGAGGGAGGGTTGGGAGGGAGAGGGCAGGTCTTCGTTGTCACCTTTGGTTCTTGCATCAGTGAACTCTCATCTCCCCTCGTTCTTGACCCATCTACTAATGAGAACATTTCTCTTTTTCTACTCTGTTTATCATTCACGATCCATCAGAATCCCTTATAGCCTCCTTTTTCCAAAGGTAACAAGTTCAGCTTTACTGGTCTGTTGACATAGCCAAATCCCTCACATCTGTTAATTTATTCTGCTTCTCCTCTCAGTCATAAAGCCTAAAATGTGGTGTCAACAACGGGTAGTCTCTTTCCAAAAGATCATCATAAGTTGGTTATACAAGAAACTGAAGATGCTGGGATCTTGAGTAAAACGCAATGTGCTGGAGTAACTCAGCGGGTCAGACATCGTCTGTGGGAAAAACTGGATAGATAACGTGTGGTTCAGGACCCTTGTTCAGATTCATCAGATTTTGATAGGAGGAACAAGTGTCAATATAAAATCGATGGCACAATTCTAATAGGGTACCAGAACAGAAATCCAGACGCATATAGTCATACTTTGTTGAAAGTTTCAACACAGATTGACAGTCCGAAGTCCAGTCTTGATCCAAAATGTCACCTATGCATTCCTTTCCACTGATGTTGCCTAACCCATGCTGAGTTACTCCAGTACTTTGTGTTTAATCATATTTATGTTCATGAAATCTTTCCCTCAATAAAGACCGGTAACCAGCCAACCTGCTCTGTCACTTTCAATAAAGTATGAACATTGTTACCTGATTTCTATTCTGCTACCCCATTAGATTTGTGCTATCCATTTTATATTGTCTCTTGTTCCTCCTATCAAAATGTAACCTTTCTGTACTTCTAATTAAATTTAATCTACTGTCTAGCCATCAATTCCATAGTCTGTACATACCCCCTTGAGGTCTCGTACTGTTCAGTCATTTTGCCCCATATTTTATGTCCCTTCCAAAGTCGGAAAATGTGGCTTTTACGTCCAAGTTCGTTCAATTTAGAGTAGTGTTCAATGTAGCAGACCTTGGGAAGATCCATGGTACACTTCCCTCCAATTTGAAAAATTACATTTCACTGTCTCTTTTTTTGTTACCTAGCCAATTTTCCACACAGCGCCATTTATTCTGTGATTTTTTCAGTCAGGATAATAAATCAATTATGTGGCACTTCATCAAATGCCTTGTAAAAAGGTTCTGTATACCAGGTCAACTCTCTTTGTTACTTCAAAAAAACTCTCCCAAGTTATACATAATTTGCCTTTCCAAAATCTATTCCGTTTCTTTTAATCAATCCATATTTGTCCATGTGATTGATCCTGTCTCTAATTATTGTTTCTCCCAATTGCTTTCCTCAGTGTTTCTCTTGCAGGCTTTATCCCTCTACCCTTTCTTGATCAGTTGCACTACCTGTTTGCCGACAGAGACCACGATATAGAAAATCAAGATGAATATTTTGCCTGAGACAAATTTAATCACAGCATATACTTTTTAATATATCTCTGCTACATTACGACTGACCACATGCACAGTAACTACTTTTCCCCAGGCTGCAGATCAAACGGCATTGTCAGAAATGTGACTTTGCAGGCATTATTTACAATAAAATTAGTTTATTGCAAGCCAAACAGAAATCACTCATTGCTTGCTTCCTTGTTTAAAATGCAATCAAATATAATTTAACTAATTTGCTCAATTTGCTTTGACAGTGGGGTTTTTTTCTGTGACCTCGCCTATATATTTTGTGAAATGGGTAAAAAGATTCCGCTGAAGATAGACACAAAAAGCTGGAGTCTTCTTCTTCTTGCGAGTGAAACATAAATAAATTCTCCAACCGTGTCGCGGGGTGGAAAACCCGGAGCGGGGCCGTACATCGCCCGGCGCGGCTTGATGGCCGTGGGACATTACAGCGCCGCCGGGGGCTCCAACTTTGTGATTTTTACGGGAGCGGGGCCGTAAATCGCCCGGCACGGCCTAAATGGCCGCGGGATTATCATCGCCGAGGGGCTGGACATGGGACAAGGAGAGACATGGAGACAGGGGAGAGAAAAGACTTTGCCTTCCATCACAGGGGTCCACTATGATGGATGTTTGTGTGAATTAAATTGTGTGTATGTCTAGGAAATGTCTTGTTTGTATGGCTGTGGAAACAGAATTTCGTTTGAGCCACTGAGCTCAAATGACAATAAATTGTATTGTATTGTTAGATCTCAAGCCGGGGGTTGAGCAGCCAGGCTGTTGTCTCTGCGTCAATGTCTGCCAGGCCCTGAGGTCCATTTGGTGGGTGGTATAACAGGCACTCAGAGATGACATGGTTGGCTGTCTGTTGTTCTGCTCCGCAATTTACAGGCTGGGCTCGGGCGGAGCCCCCATCTCACATGCTGCAGTAACAAGCGGGACAGGCAGCATCTCTGGAGAGAAGGAATGGGTGATATTTTGGGTCAAGACCTTCTTCAGATTCTGAAGTCTGAAGAAGGGAAAAAAAATGCCATGTAATTTAATCCAGGGAAGCTTTAGGTATTTCATCTGCGCAGGTGCAACCGAGCAAGGTAGTGCACAATATGATAATGAATAGTGTGAAGGAAGGAAGGGACCTTGGGAGTGTTTGCCCACAGATCTTTAAAAGGTTGCAGGTTCAATGAGGTGATTAAAAAAGCATGCAGGATTATTTCGTGATTAAGGTATAAAATATAAGGTATGATATCAGGGATAACACTGGATCCCGCAATGACCACACTGACATTCACTGTAAGGTTAACTGGTATGCAGGGCCAACCTTAGGGGATGCAGGGCCCAATTGGAACAATTTTGGTGAGCCCAGGTTCCCAGCCAAGGTCTGTCAGCCCAGTTATTAGTATATATTATGAAATGTACACTAAGGTGTTATGGATTATACACTGTCTGAATCTCTCCTGCTCCCGTTTGACTGTCAGTACCTCCACTGGCTTCCAACTTCCAGTATTTTACCATTAAATTGCATTATGTGATTGGACACAATGCCCTTGGAGACAGCGGCTGGTGGACGGGAGGAGACCTATTGTTGATTGGACGGGAATTTAAGGCAAGCTGGTTGGTGATTGGACACAACCCCCTTAGAGACAGCGATTGATTTGGCCGCCAAATAATCAGGCACAAAAAAAATGGACAAATAGGAAAACAAAAATCGCTGGTCGGTGCGAACTCAGTGACTATCTGGCTGTATCTCCAAACTAAACATTATAACATGCAGGTACATTCATTAAAATAAAATCAGTGATTATTTCACATGATTTCTCACTGTGTAAAGCCAGTATCTGACCAATTTCTGTTAACACGTTTGGTCTGCCGTGAGCATTTTCTCTACCAAAATAGTTCATATCTAGCAATACGATCAACGAACGCAGTTGCACTCTGCGCCAAGTTAAAAAAAGTCAGCAGTTAGTCGGAAAGGAACTGCAGATGAAGCCGTCACCACAAAATGTCTAAGGAGGAACTGCAGATGCTGGAAAATCGAAGGTGGACAAAAATGCTGGAGAAAACTCGGCGGCTGAGGTCAGCATATATGGAGAAGGAAATAATCAATGTTTCGGGCCGGGTCTGAAGAAGGGTTCGGCCCCAAAACGTTGCCTATGTCAATGATTCCGGGAATGCCGAGGCGACAGGGTGAGAGAGAGGGAGTGAGAGAGCTAGAGAGAGACGAGATGGGGAGCGGGGAGAGGAGAGGGAGGGGAGAGAGCGAAAGACAGAGAGACACAACGTGGGTCAGTAGGTGAATGACTAACCTGCACACCAAGAAGAAGCCTGTGCTCACGGTCCGGAGCTCTCAATCATGATGGTGAGTTTTAAGAAATTCTCATGTGTCGTCAATGCATCGATCTACATTCCTCAGTAAATGTAATTGTGTTTTGAACAAGTATTAATGACGCTGCGTGAATTTTATTCAATGGAACGCAGCGTCATTAATACTTGTTCAAAACACAATTACATTTATTGAGGAATGTGGATCGATGCATTGATGATTGTATAACTACTTGTTAAGTACTGGCTGTTAACAAGTGCTAACAGTAGTAGTTAACAAATCATTTGTGTCTGATGGCCGTGCAGCGGTTGTTATCCATGTTTATTTTTTTTTAAATCCGGATGGCGAATGTTTAAAAAAAAATCTTTATTAAACAAAACAAATTTGAATTTCCGTACGAAATACGGAACATTAGTGCGGGCCCCCCTTAGATAGGGGGCCAATTGGGAGCAATCGGTCCAATTGGCTAAGGCCGGCCCTGCTGGTATGGTTCATTTATAACCATATAACCATACAATTACAGCACGGAAACAGGCCAGCTCGGCCTTCTAGTCCGTGCCGAACACTTATTTCCCCTAGTCCCATCTACCTGCACTCAGACCATAACCCTCCATTCCTTTCCCGTCCATATACCTATCCAATTCATTTTTAAATTATAAAATCGAACCTGCCTCCACCACTTCACTGGAAGCTCATTCCATACAGCTACCACTCTCTGAGTAAAGAAGTTCCCCCTCATGTGACCCCTAACTTTGTCCCTTAATTCTCAAGTCATGTCCACTTATTTGATCTTCCCTACTCTCAATGGGAAAAGCTTATCCACGTCAACTCTGTCAACCTCTC